>NW_015542402.1:438313-453505 GCF_001515605.1 Sinocyclocheilus anshuiensis | reverse complement strand
AAAAAAAAAATAGCCTTTTCCAGCCAGGTTGGATATTTGCACTCAGTATAAAAAGATACCGCCATTCATATTTTATGATGGATTTTCATAGTTTAAAAGGGAAAGTCTGCCTCCGGGACGAAAGTAAAATACAATAAAACTGAACATAAAAGTCATTTGGAGAAAAAAAAAAAAAAGAAAAAGAAAAAAGGAAAAGTTTTTATGTAAAAAAAAAATCAACCTTTGGGGCAGATGGTCGAAGGAAATTTAGATTTAATAAACCGCTAGACCACAGCTGTGCCCTGTGAGGTTTTGTTCATGCCCTTGGCAGCATTCAGTACACGTTCAGTATTCAATAAGTTATAAATGCATAATATGGTTTATTTTTACCAGCATTACTACATGGGGTTAAACTGTATGAATTTAATGCATATCCTCAATATCAGGACCTGGAAAGAGTGGCCATTTCTTTTTTCACCTTTTTGTCTTCTTTAGTATATTTTAAACGGCCCCTCAGTGTGACAACTGAATGTTTTAAAGTCTCTGAATTAAAAAACGCTGCATGCATTATAATTCTACTAGAATTAGCAAAATGTCACGGGGTTGTGGTTGTAGTAAAGCGCTCGAAGAACAAGCAAACGTAAATAGACTTTAATTATAACTTCAAACTCAAAGAACAGGAGAACTGAATAGCATCAACACACGTACACCAATAAATCAACAACATTAATCCAGGACAAAGAAGACACAGAAACTGAGGGCTTATAAGGAAGGCAAACTAAAGAGCAAACGAGATGATTAATACAACACAGGTGAATAGAATGAACTAATCAGGGTAACTAGGGGAAACTAGGTCAAAGGAGAACAGGCTAACTGAAAACACAATGAAAACTAAACATAACCCTGACACAAAAAGCCACTTACAGTAGTTTTTCGATTTTTTCGGATAACACTTTAGTTTAGGGACCGATTCTCACTATTAACTAGTTACTGATTAGCATGCATATTACTAGCATATTGGCTGTTTATTAGTACTTATAAAGCACATAATTATGTCTTATTCTGCATGAGCATATTTTAGATCCCTTAATTCTACCCCATACCTAAACTTAACAACTGCCTTACTAACTATTAATAAGCAGCAAATTACGAGTTTATTGAGGGAAAGTCATTGCTAATAGTTAGTTAACAATGAGAATTGGTCCCTAAAATAAATTGTGACCATTAATTCATATATATAACCCACTTGCAGTACATGAATGTACCTGATATAGTAATATGCAGCTGCATTGAAAGTATAAATCCATATAAAAAGTATGAGTACCAAGCGGTGAGAAGCTTTTGTTTTAATTGAGTCTGTATGTAGATAATATGTAGAATGAGATCAATAGACGGATGGGAAAGTAGAGTAGTGGAGATGAAAGAATGAAGGTGAAGTGAAAAGGAGAGAGAGAGACAGAGAGAGAGTGAACTCTCCTGCTTGTATGTGATCTCTGACACACTCATGAAAGCACGTGTGTGACACAGACAGCATTCAGAGACACTTGTGCTGTGATAAAAACACCATCAGAGGTGAGCGAAGCATCTGAGAACTCGCTGAACTTCACAAAGCTCCCACACACACGCAGAGCAGCCTTCCTGAGACGTCACATACACACAACATCAGCTTCTCTTCTCAGTTTACAAGCACTGCTTTGATTTGAGGATTGTGTGTTTATCCTTAATGCTGCGAAATTAGCTTCATGCTCGTCATTACTGCAAACACAGATTCTTTGAGGTGATATCATAATGAATAACTCTGTAAAGGTGATCTCATCAGTAACCGCAGCTACGGTGTTTTCGTTGTGATTTCCATAGACACTGATATTTATGACCTTGTGTAAACGCTTTACCAAAGGCCAGTCACGACTCAGACACAACAATCCTATAGCCGACAGTCACGTATCTCTAAATGATGGAGAAATGTTGTTTGAGATCTTTTTAATGACTGAAAAATTATTTATTCATGAAATCCATTTGCTAATGAAAGCAAAGTCATTTGCAGTGTTTTTATGGCTGAATTTAATTAGCATCAAAGCTCGATAAGAATATAAGTGAAACACCATCAAAGTAACATTGTGTGTGTGTGTGTGTGTGTGTGTGTGTGTGCACGCTTCCGCAAACTTCTCAACCAGCCTTCAAAAATCACACTTTAACTAGACCTACTATGTGCTTGCATTTGAATGGTAATATTATTTAGTATGTAAACAAGGCTTTGAATTGCACTCGTGTCCCAAAATCCATGTAATACAGCATTTGAGAGCTGCTCGGTTTTTTCTCTGGTGTTCCCCGGCTGACCGGGACGGCGTGCTGGGCACTGATGAGCTCTAAGTGACTGCAGGGTGTTGTTCTGTCGTGAGAGAGCAGCCGCCCGCAGCACCGCTCATACACTCAGCGGCTGTCCTACGTGCTGAAAACATTTCTGTCCCGTTTTACATGCTTCATATAATGTAATTAGCACGTATAACTATCCAGTCAGGTTCAGTGTCTGTCAGAAAAATGGTGAGACAAGCTTGAATGTATATGAATATATGTGAAATGAGTTTGATAAACACTAAATGTGCCGTCATAACCTTTAAAAATTACTTTCACTGGTGTAACCTAATATAGATTGATTTAACAATATTGAAGTTGCTGCATGTAATTTTTGGACTATGCTAAAGCATAAAATACCATAATATGTTTGCAGATATTTAGGAAACAAATTTCTCTGAAAAACAATGCTAATTTCTTCAAAAATCTATATTCAAAAGAAGGAAGAAACTCATACAGGTTTGGAACAACTTGAGGGTGAGTATATGATGACAGAACAAAACAAATGAGTTTAGATGTCATTTTTAGGTAACCTGACAAAATATATTTTTTTACAGTTTATGTGTTTGTGAAATACTCATGTCAACTAACAACTTGAAATTCACATTCTGCCAACTTTATACCTTTCCTTCCTTTGGTCATTTTTGAAAGAAACCATTTCTGCTGAAAAAAAAACAGACACTCAATAAATCCAAGACTTCATAACTTGGCACAGTATTAGCTGCACCACAGGGAAACCTTTATGGGCTTTAAGAATGCCTTCACCCAAAGCTCTGTCAATGAAAAATGTTATTGGTCAGCTGTGGAAACAAACACCTCAAACTTACTTTTGAGATTTATGTTATTGCCCTATAGTTGCTTGTTGGTTTTGTTAGAGGCATTTTTCTATGGTGTGTGTATGTATGTATGTTAATACATAGGAAATATAGGAATTAGACCGGAAACGTACTGAATCATCTACCTGTTGGTTGTTGTATTTCTTCAGCGAATAGCAGTGAGCTTCACATCGGTAGTGTGCGTTATGAAGACACTGGTGCTTATACCTGCATCGCTAGAAACGAGGTCGGTGTGGATGAAGACATCTCATCTCTGTTTGTGGAAGATTCGGGACGCAAGACACGTGAGTGATGATACTGAAGCTGTTTCAGCACAGACTGTAGTGATTTTGGGAACTATGGTATATACTGTATACGGGGGAATGGTGTTGGCTAGGATGTATAGAGCCCTATGAAATCCATTTTATTTTTTCCCCAAATGTTTTTTTATTTTATTTTATTTTTATGTTTTAATGGTTAAATAACATTTTAGTAATGTCTAAAATCATGTCAAATTAATTGAAAACATGAATACAATTTAACAACAGTTTTTTAACAGTTACATTTTTTTACACTTTGTTTTGTTTTGTTTTGTTTTTGTTAGTTTTTTTGTTTTGTTTTGTTTTGTTTTGTTTGTTTGTTTGTTTTTTCCTAAAGTTCCATTTTATTTTTACCAAATTCTGTATTTTCCATTTAAATTTTTCTGGATTCCATTTTAATTGTTAAATTAAATTTTAAATCAACTAAATTTATAAAACAAATTATTATTATTATTATTATTATTATTTTACAATATTAGGGCTCTATGTTTTTTTTTTTTTCAGAAATTCTGTTTCAATTTTTCTGATGTTAAAATGAAGGCATGAAACATTAACAATTTAGTTATTTTTTTAATTAAATGAAAATCAAACAAATCTTTTCATTCTGTCGATCTAAAATTCTTCAAAAATTTCCCAAATTCCGTGTTATACAGTAAATTCCATTGTTATGACTGGATTCCACAATTCCGTCAACATTTTCTACATTGTAGAAATCAAATCATAGGGCTCTAGATATACTGGTAGACTTATGCACGCTTTAATGTGGGTTGTTGGTTCAGTCATTACTGGCAACAATTTACAAGTCAGCTCACAAGTAATGAAGTCACCAATGCAGAAAGGACAGTTTGTCATTAATAAGGTTTTTATGGTCACACAGTAATAAACATCTGCAGATGTGAAAAGTCCTGTGGTGTCTGTGCCCACATGCCAATTCCTGTTTCTGAAATTACAGACATTTTCTGGACTGTTAAATTTACAGTGTTCAGTTAGAGTGAAATGAAGGTCTATAGATCTCAATGTGTCCAGTGTAAATGGCAGATTTTTTTCTGTCCATTATAGTGCCATTTTAAAAACAATCATTCTGGTTTTAGTAGATAGATACACTTGCTTTAAAGGGATAGTTCACACAAAAATGAAAAATTGCTGTTAATTTACTCATTTTCAGGCCATGCAAGATGTAGGTGACTTTTTTTCTTTAGTAGAACAGTAAAGAAGATTTTAGCTGAAACTGTGGTCCTTGGTGATTCATAAAATGCAAATCAGTGGCTGCCCTTTTTTTTGTTTTTGTTTTTTTTTTGAGAATAAAAAAAAAGCATATCAAGAAACACAACATGAATCCCTGCGGCTCCTGACGATATATATAGGGGTTTTATGAAGTGAAACGATCGGTCTGTGCAAGAAACTGAACATTATTTACGACATTATTACCTTTAATTCAGAGCCTCAGGCACACGGGGAAGTCCGATTCTTTTCCACAAACTGGTTCTTTTGGACAGGTCTAAAGCATATAAAGTGAATGAACTAGTCTTCATCAACTCACCTTTTTACATAAACAATAAGAAACCATAAAAACATTAATTTCACCCCTTCATTCAAGTGTTCGGTTCACACGTGCTCATATCAGCGGCTCAATGGTCTTCAGTCCGAGTCGAACTCTTTCCTCAGTTCAATGACTGTTGGAGGAACTGGAGAGCTGAATGATTCATTCATCATGGGATCAGATACACAGATATTTTGTCTTATTTCTAGTCACAGTGACTGTCAGGCGTCTGAAAGTGAGTTTTGATTGAGTAACTTGTAGAGCTGTGCTGCTCGAGCCGCAAACTGTTTCAGACGATTCAGTATGATTCGGTGAACTGGTTCATCTGGTTCACTAAGAAGAACCGGTTCAAAAGAATGATTCGTTCGCAAACCGGACATCACTCCGGACTGTTTGCCTGAGGCTCTGGATCACAGGTAATAATGTTGTAAATAATGTTCAGTTTCTTGCACAGACCGATCATTTTGCTTCATAAGACCTCAATATATTGTAAGAAACCACATTATTAATTTTGTGTTCCTTGATATGCCTTTTTTTTGTTTTTACTCTTAAGGTGACGTAGCCGCTGACTTCCATTTTATGAATCACCAAGGATCCCGGTTTCAGCTAAAAACCTTCTTTACTCTTCTACTGAAGAAAATTCACAGTTTCAGTCTAGCAAGGCTTTAGTGAAGTACTACAATACAACCCTAACCCAACATGATAACTGATAGTGGTGTAAATCACAGATCAGTTCCTCTCGTGACTTATTTCTTAATTCTAAGAGTGTTAGTCAGTAATATAAGACATGGAACACTTACATCGGCATGAAGAAATGAAGGTTGTGTTCCCCGTCCAAAACACACATTCTGTCTATGAGATCCACAGTACCAGTTTTAAAGTCTTATAATAAATCAGCCATATTTTCTCTAACCCAGTGTCCTTGTTGAATATAAAAGGCCTAATAAAAGACAGGTGACATGTCCCATGTGAAGATGTCAAAGGCTGGTTATTTTTGCATTTAAATCATCTCAAATAAGACCTTTGAATAAGTCTTTTATATGTTAACCCTCATGTTTGGGACCTGAGAGACCTCAAGGCCATTTTAATATCTCTTACATTGAAATATCAGGTTGATATTTCATGACCTTATTAAAGTTTAGTATAAAATTTCACTTTAATAACATGCATCAACCGTCCCCCATGAAACATTGCTTGTAGTAAGTTTGAATTTTCTGAGAATCCGCATAAAAACATGAATAAATTCCATGCAAAAGATTTCCGGACTGCTGTACACAGTGTCGAGAAACACTCCTGGGGGATGTTTCCTCTGATTTATTTCATTGTATTTTTCAACACTCTATTTCTGCTCATCAAAAACATCCCTAGAATGGATACAGACACGATTTTGGGGGGGAAATCCAATTGCAATTTACTGGTTAAATATTATGATTGCATTTAAAATGCAATTTTTTGTTCTTGTATGTAGTGCTGCACAATTTGGCTCAAACTTTATATATCAATATGATTAATAATAATTATTATGTTTATTAGAATTACTACATAAAAATATTAAAATAAGAAAAATTACTATCGTAACAACTTATAAAATAATAATAATAATAATAATTTATTTTGCGGAAAACTATTATTTTACGAAAACTGCAGGGTGACCTGTTACCATGCTTGCGGCCTACAACTATAAATCATTAGAAAGGTCTAATGCCCGGTTCAGACTACACGATTTTAGCCTGATTTTGCCGCTTGACGTAGGGTGTCGTGTGGATTCGTAAATGACAATGGGCGTCGGGATGCAAGATTCCATCATTTCAGCACGTGTAGTGTGACATAGTGGACGACAACTGATTCCGCGTCTGCGATGTTTCACGACATCACGACAGAAAGACTAGCATGTTTAATTTTTTTTCCGTCGTCCACGACAAGTTCTGTCACATTGGTGACGTTGACCAATAGCAGCACAGAAGCTCTTTCATACACAGGTTTCAAACATGGCGAAACGAAAGAGAGATGATGAGAACTATGAGATGGAGGAAAGCTTCGTGGAGCTGTGGCAGAAGTACTCCTGCCTGTATGATGTGTCATCGAGGGACTACCACAACAGAACAAAGAAAAAAAAATGCTAGCGAGCTATAGCGGAAGCGCTTCAGCAATGTTTACACTCTTGTTTTCAGAAGTCAGTCGCTAGTTCCGCCTTCTCGATGACATCACGCACGTCGTTAAAGACGGCACGCGATGAATGGTCGGGAAGCAACGTGTAGTCTGACATGTTTCTTGTCCACGACACAACAAGATTTTAGGAGTCAAAATTTGTGCTTATTAAAGTTTAGTATAAAATTTCAATCTGACACAGTGACTATAGTGACCAACAAAAATATCGTGTAGTCTGAACCCGGCATAAGGTTTTATATTATGATAAAAATCTGAGACAGCAATGTCTTAATTTGTGTCAGGAGGTATGCAAAATAAAAAATGGAATCCATGCGTTTAATGTGAAATATGAGCCTCTTACTGTATGCATCCTCTGAAAAAAAAAAAACTCTGTAAACTTCTGTACAATGAAGAAAAACATAACAACAGTGCAACAATATATGATTTTTCCTGTGTTCTTCTATAAGAATAAAGTATATTTATAATGCATAGCTCATTAACATAATATTTATTTCAATATATTATACTATAAAATAATATATGTTCTGTCTCATTGATATGAAGCCACATCGGATCACAAATGGACATTATACAGTGAGTTTGGCATGAAACGGTTATTAAATGTTCTCTTTTGTTGAAGTCGAAGCGATCGAGCCGCTCTGATCACATTGCTGCGCTTCATGAAACGTGCTTCGCAAAAAATATCTGCCTTTGCTATTTCATAATTGCACTAAGCCAAATCACGATTTGAATCCCTCCAGCAGCCCATCTCCACCTCCATGGACATTATTTCTAATATGACTAGTTCTTTAGGCTTTCCAGGGGATCGTATTAATGTGAAATCACTCTTATTACAGTTACACATACTGTAAACGTCCAGAGTGAAGTCAGTCTCATCAGTGTGTTTCTCTGCTGTTCACTAACTATCCTCTGTGTTTCCTCATGCTGTCCATCTAGTGGCCAACATTCTCTGGAGGGAAGAAGGTAAATCTGCTTGATACTCGTGTCCGATTATCTGTCTGATTAATGTTCATGTTGCAAAAACTATAACAAACATTTTGAGAGACACTTTGATAACTTTGTGTGAACTAAATTTCTTGCTGAAAGAAATCCAGGCATATTTGAAGCATGCATTAATGTGCATTAATGTAACAGTAAAGGCACTAGAATGCACAGAAGCTCATGACTTTATTACAGCACACCTGCAGGAACCCAGTTATCAAAGAAATCTCACATGTTTGCTTTGATCATCACATGTCACGTCATAATAGTGGTTTATGTTACACTCTGTCTTGTATGACTAATCACTCAGTGTGTCTTGTGCATACAGAAGGGTTTCTAAAAATATAGGCCATATGTGACCCTGCAGCACAAAAGCAGTCTTAAGTCGCTGGGGTATATTTGTAGCAATAGCCAAAAATACATTGTATGGGTCAAAATTATTGATTTTTATTTTATGCCAAAAATCATTAGGATATTAAGTAAAGATCATGTTCCATGAAGATATTGTGTACATTTCCTACTGTAAATATATCAAACTTCATTTGGACAACATTAAAGGCGATTTTCTCAATATTTCGATTTTTTTTGCACCCTCAGATTCCAGATTTTCAAATAGTTCTATCCTAACAAACCATACATCAATAGAAAGCTTATTTATTCAGCTTTCAGATGATGTATAAATCTCAATTTCGAAGAATTGACCCTTATGACTGGTTTTGTGGTCCATGGTCACATATGTTCATTGATGGAACAACACATTTTGAGTTAAAGTAAATGTTAAAACTGGTTTGTTTTGTTTAAAATCTTATAAATGTCTGAGGTGGTGAGGGGGATATGTTTTGCATAACATCTCATTGAAAACAATCACTTCAGCAGAGTTTACCATTTTCTGTATATTTTACAGAATATTTTCAGTTAATTTATGAAGAAAAATATTTTAAAAAGTAAAGATTCTGAAAGCTTCTTACACTGCTTGAGGGAAATCTCTTAATTTTATATGGCTTTACAGTAGTAACAATAAATAGGTTTTATGATCAATTAGTTTTAAATATGATGGTTTCATTATAAATATGGTGATTGTCTCTAAGGTGGACACTAATTTAATAAATGGCATTAACCATCTGAATCCAGTATTATTTTAGTATCATTGAGATACTATTATATTTTTGTCAATATTTTCAATTAGCTTTTTTTCTGCTTTCATGTTAATTTTAGTTAAAGTTTTACTAATTTTATTGTGCATTTTATCATTTTTATAAGTGTTTGATGTTTTTAAATGTTTACATAGATTTTATTAATTTAATAATTCAGTTTTAATTGTAGTCATTTTAGTGCATCAAGTTAAAGTAAATTGTTAAACTGCTGAAATAAAATGTGTACATTTTTTTGCTCAATATCAGTTAACATTCATTTTAAGTTTTAAGTTTCATTTGAATGTTTTTTTATGCTAACTGTAATAACCCTGTCTGAATCCAACCAACAAATAAAAAAGTCAGGCATCTGTTTATTATCATGTAAATTATTGTGCCTTTGGCCCCAACAGCAGAGGTGCTTTTTACCCCAAATACCACACTTTTACATATTCTTCCATTATTGAATAACTCTTGATTTAATCTTGAACAAAACTGAAAATCAACAACAAGACCCCTGTCTCAAAATTGCTAATTTTATTGACTCTTGTTTGCTACACAAATCCGTGTTTGCCCCCGATGCAGCTTTAGCCCTGTTTTAGCCTATGTGTGACATTTGATTAGTCTCCAGCTTAAGCTGCTTAGATATTAAAATTCAAGTCTTACACAGTATTCACAACACAGTCTCATGACAGTTTTACATTTTTTGCAAATTGGTAGCGATTACGACCTGCTCACACCCCGAAGTTCGGCAACATGCTTACTTTTTTATACAAATTATACACACTTCTACAGTACATGCCCCCTCGAAGCCCCTTTCCACCACTGAATAAAAGATACAAAAGGTAACTGCAACTTTTTATCTCATAATTCTAACTTTTACATCTCGCAATTTTGACTTCTTTTCTCAGAATTCATCCACAATTGTGAGTCATAAAGTCATATGTGATGCAATTGTATGGAAGGCCGTTTCTGCCACTGACTTACAATAAAAAAGAGGTAATTACTTAATTTTCTCACAATTGCAAGTTTGCATCTTGCAATTCTGACTTTATTTCTCAGAATTGTGTGATATAAACCCGCAATTAAGACTTTCTTTTTCAAAATTGTGAGATATACCCAGAGGAAAAATTTATTGCTCAGTGGTGGCTATTCCTAAACTCAGGAGACTTGGATGAGATTCTCATATAAATCTCTCATTTTAGTATCAACAGATGTTTCTCCTAAAATTCCTTAGGAGAAATAGAAGTAGACACAAATGAGACTTGAGAAATATTTGAGAAAAAGAAAAGAGTCTTTTGATTTTTCTATCCTAAACTCGCAATTGTTATAAGCATTTCAGATGTTTTTCCTAAAATTCCTTAGGAGAAATAGAAGTAGACACAAATGAGACTTGAGAAATATTTGAGAAAAAAAAAGAGTCTTTTGATTTTTCTGTCCTAAACTCGCAATTGTTATAAAGCTAGAAGTTATAATTGTTATAATTTGTAAAGTCAGAATTGTGGGATATAAAGTTGCAATTGTGTGTTATAACCAAGCGGCAACCTCCCGCTCCTCAAACCCGCAACCTTTGGGTTACGAGACTGACTCTCTAACCATTAGGCCACGACTTCCCACAAGGCAAAGGGATGCCGTGACCCGGATATCATATCATTGCATGATATAAAGTCACAATTGCGAGTTATTAAGTCAGAATTGCGAGATATAAACTCTGGACTGGATTTTTATTCTGACCTTTTTTCTCTCAATTGTGACTTTTTCTCAGAATTGTGTTATAAAGTCAAATTCTGAGGGGGAAAAAATAGTTATATTATCTTACTAAAATATAGTCGATTCTGACTTTATTTTTCAGAAAGTCAGTCTTTTTTCCTCTGAATTGGACTTTTAATCTCATTTGCGAGATTATATCTCACAATTCTGAGAAAAGAAGTCAGAATTGCTAGATATAACCTGTAATAACAAGAAAAAAAAGTCAGAATTGTGAGATAAAAAGTCTCAATTACCTTTTTGATTTTTACTTTAGTGGCAGAAACGGGCTTCTACACAAATCAGTGCCTACGGATGATCATTAGGAGCAGTCATCCACCATCTCGACTGATGGAGATGACCGCCAGCACTGATCACATGCAGCTTACCTGCAACTGTGTGTTTTTACACCTTCTGCTTCCTGACAGCATGACAACTCTGTGCTGCCGCTCCTCTGATGTGACCACACTAATTAGCAGCTGTTGTTTGCTGCCAGGTGACAGACCTGCAAATGCACTTTTTGGAGAGGTTTCAGGAGATTTTAATAGTCTCTGCTGTCTGACCGTATGACAGCTGCATTGTTTGACGCCGTGGCACGCCGTTCGCTGTTGTTCTCTCTGAAGGAAGGGTGTGCGTGTAATGGCGTGTGCGATGTTGTGTGTGCTTGCAGGGCTCAGTGTGGGGAATATGTTCTACGTGTTCTCCAGCGAAGGGATCACCGTACTGCAGCCCGGCAACTGTGAGATTCGCAGACGCATCCCACGGACAGAGAGGATTCTGGGTAGTTATGTAAGTGCTGGTTCAAACCCAAAATAAAAGACAGTAATATGAGTATTTATTGTGCTTAATGCCAATGAAGCTTGAATGTTTTAGGACTGTTTGTTAAGATTATTTTCACATTCTTCCACCCCCAAAGTTCCTTTTGCTGCAAAAACAAAATATTATCATTAGTATAATATACTACTGTTCAAAAATTAAAGATTAGTCAGATTTTATGGTGACATTTTACTTAAAGCCTTTATGTATAATGCACTATGAAAGTGTTTATAATGTAAATTGTAATGCATTATCTTTTCATAATTAATTGTTGCCAGTTTCAATGCATTATTGCAGTGCATTTGAAGGTTTGTTTGTCATGTGTTTCAATGTATAATACTTTCTAAAGGTGCAACAATGAATAGGTAAGTATTATAATGTATAACTTTAGTCATAATTATTAATGAGATCATACAATGCATTATAAGGCATAATGCATTAAAAAAAATGATAATGCATTATATGGCTTTCAGTACAATGTTGTTGATTTTTTTTAAATAAATTCATACTTTTATTAATTTTAAATTGATCAAAAGTGACAGCAAAGACATGTATAATATTACAAAAGATTTCAATTTCAAATTAAATGCTGTTCTTTCTAACTTTATATTCATCTGTGAATCCTGAAAAATAGAATGTATCACGGTTTTTTTTTTTAAATATGAAGCAGCACAACTGTTTTCAACATTGATAATAATCAGAAATGTTTCATATTAGATTGATTTCTGAAGGATCATGTGAGACTGAAGACTGGAGTAATGATGCTGAAAATTCAGCTTTGATCACAGAAATAAATTACATTTTAACAGATATTCACATAGAAAACAGTTCTTTTGAATTGTAATAATATTTCACAATATTACCGTTTATACAGTCATTTTTGATCAAATAAATGCAGCTTTGGAGAGCAAAAGAGAAAAAATTGTAGTGTATCTACATCCAGATGCTTTGTTTAAACAATAGTACTGTCATAAAGTAGTTAAATAATAAAATTAATTGTTTAATAATCACGAATAGGTGCAAAACATAATTTCTTATTCGGTTCTTTTCATTTGGAGGTGAACATGTTTTGACATTCTTAAAAACAAAGGTCTCAAAAGGGGGTTTTCGCAGTGATGCCATAGAAGAACCATTTTTGGTCCCCAAAGAACCTTCCAGTGAACAGTTCCTAAAAGAACCATTTCTTTTTAGTGTGAAGCTCATTTTAATAATCTAAAGGGCCTTTTTGTACTATAAAGAACCTTTTGTGCAGTGGCCATGTTCCATGGATGTTAAAGGTTCTTCATGGAACCATTAACGCCAATAATGAACCTTTATTTTGCAAGTGAACAGACAAAAACATTGGTTCCAGCGCGTGTCCATATTTTCCCTGCAGGACGAACTGTGTCCCAGAAGCACGGAGTGTGTATGGGCATCAGCGGTCAGCGTGAGGGACAAGTACGTGTACGTGTCTCAGCCGCTTCAGAACAGACTGCTGCTGATCGACACACAGGCTCAGAGAGTCGTGCAGGTGAGGACGCGTCCATCTTCAGCCAAACTCAACTCTCATATCTCATTAGAGTTCTCAATAGCCGTCATCAGTGCTGGGTCGATCACTTACAAACTGTAGTCTGTTACCGATTCCAGATTACATGACAAAAATTGTAGTCAGTAATGTAATCCATTACAGTACATTGCACATTTATGTAATATAATCAGACTCCTTTTTGATTGTTTTTAGATTACTTTTGACCTAACTAATTTATCAAAATTAAAAAACTCACTAAAATTAAAATTAAGATACAAATTGAAAATATAAAAATAAAAACTGATTCAAAATAATAATAAAAACTATAGTATCTCAATAATACTAAAATAACTCTGCCATGTTCTGACATTTTTCAAATCTATCTAGAAATATTACAAGGTTTGTCTACTCGGTAATCAATACTTGAAAACTAGAAATATAACAACCAGTGCTAAGTCATATTTAATGATGAGTCAGAGCTTTTTCATTCATGAATCAAACAGTATTGTAAGTTTCTCAGTATCGATGGCTGTGGATCACATGACTGATATTCAGAGCATTTCAGACTGCGAATGTGCTGTTTCACACAGATCAGTGAGCAAGAAGCTAATACTGAGTAGCTTACATTTACACACAGTTTTGCTGGTCTGTTTTTGCTTCGACAATGAAGTTAGTTTAAAAATCAGTTGATGACTCAACGGTTGTCTCTGCTCTGGCTCCATTTGGAGCTTACATTAATTCTGAAAGTGTTCGCAGTGAAAGCGCACCCTGTATTATGACATTGCCAAAATAAATCGCAGTGAGTGCTCATGCAAAACTGGATGCATTAACACTCTTAAGTACACTTTGAAAATGTGCACTTTGTTAAAATGCGACCAGAAAAGAAGCTAGGTGTCACCTTCAGTATGATACATGATCACTTTTTCCATCTGAAAGTAAAAAAGTGTATGCAAGTAAAATGAATTTATTTTGTTTGAAAACTTTTTACTGTAATATTTAGGTTGTTATGATCTTGTTTTGTTAGAAATAAATGTAGGTCTCATGAATTTGGACTGCTTTTGAGCAATCATGAGTTATGAGTACAAAGGAATTTAATTAAATTCCATTCATTCCTATGGAGTTAATACTGGTAAATCTCAGATTATATGTTCTTTCTTACAATGATATATTCAACTAACATTTCTCATTAATAGTATATATATATATATATATATATAGGCTGTGGAAACGGACGCCATGCCCGTCAAACTCTTCTACGACAAATCTCACGATCAGCTGTGGCTGTTGAGCTGGAGAGACCTGCTGAAGTCCCGCTCTACACTGCAGGTGACACTCACAAAGCCTGCACTGTCTACATGGAAAATATTGTTTCTAGTTTTGGGCTGAATTATGATTCATCCAGTTAGTTCCTAAAGACTCTCAAGCAAATTAGAGCGCTCACACATTCTTCATGCCGTGATGTTCATTCATTGGGGTTATGAGAGGCCGTTTATCTGGTAACAGTCTGTATAACACATTCAGGTCTGTTTTGACCTAAAAGAGATACATAAAAATGTCTAAAAATGCTTAGTTTTTAGTAATGGAACAAAACTTTGCAAATGCTTTAAGACCCTCAATATACTTTTTTGTTTGTTCGTTTTGTTTTTTCGCCACATTTTTTGCAATAATTATTTAGGATATATAACTAAAATGTTATGTCATTTTGACTGGGTATGGAGTACCATTTGGTGTCAAATATATTTTCGTAAAATTATCACTGAAGTTATATTAGTGTTAAACAACTTTTGTAAAATATCTTTAGCCTTTTCCCCAAACCTCCCCAAAAAATTCAGTGCCA
>NW_015542402.1:423313-435813 GCF_001515605.1 Sinocyclocheilus anshuiensis | reverse complement strand
ATAATACAAATTGCAATGATTTTAATTACGTTTTCCCAATTTTTTCTGCCTGTTTTTAATGAAAAATTACACATACAGTTTCATAGCTGGTATATTTTCTGAAGTCACCGGCCATTGGCCCCGGTTGTAATGTTCTTTTCACTCTTTTCCATTTTTTGAGGTGATCACTTCTGCCAGCGCGGTGGAGCAGCGTCAGATCATCCGAACTCCATTTGAAAGAGTGGAGGACTTCTACATCCCTCCCACCAACCTCATTATCACCCACGTAAGGTACGAAACGATCGTCACTGCTCAGCGTGCATGACCTCTGTCAGATTTTCCACATAATTCTTCCAAAAATGGGAAGCGAGCAAATGACGGTTGTAATTAAAAGCACAACACTTAATAAATCTGCAGAAAGATCATTAACCTGTATTTGACCATTGTCATCTCAGGTTTGGCTTTGTCTACTTAAAATCAGAGCCTGCGGTGCATAAAATCGACCTTGAGACCCTCCGTCTCGTCAAGACCATCAGTCTGAAGAACTACAGCTGTATCCCAGCCAGCATGGCCTACACTCATTTAAGCGGCTACTATTTTATCGAGTGCCAAGCCTCACAGCTTCTCATCGACAGCGTAAGCGATGCAGTCATTGGACCCAATCCCAACATCAAAGGCCAGCCATTCATCTCTCCAGACGGCCGCTTCGTCGTCTCCGTGAACAAGCGGAGCGGAAAGCTTCAAGTCCAGACCGTCTCCTTCAGTGGCGAGCTGCGGACGAGCCATGAAGCGGACGTCTTGATTCCCCTCGCAGACTTGGAGTTTCAGCCATCCTTCACAGAGGCAAACCAGTACGTGGTTGTGGCCTCTTCGTCCCAGGGCTCGAAGCTAGTTTTCTCGGACCTGGCATCGGGAAGAACGAAAGCCCTGGAGAACGTCAAGGATCCAATCCCGGCCACTAGCTGGCCTTGGGGAGACGCCAATAGGGTGATGGTCTCCAGCGGGGTGTTTGGACGCTACTTGGTCACGTCAGCGGCCGAGTCCCTGTTCGTTCTGGACGGCAAACAGAGCGGCCCTCACTGTGAGGTGTCAGACGTCAAGAGAGGGAACACAGTGGTCTGGGTGGGCGAGGTATGAGCGGCGTACCGTGGGACGGTTCTGCAGAGGATTGCGTCGGCCGACTCGGCCAAAGCTTGGGAAAACCTTTAAGGGATGCGAATGGACTCGATCCTAGTAGTGAGTTAAATGAACACATGCGGGTTTCTGTATAGGTACAAACACATACACACACAGTCAATGACAAGAAACCTTATCCAACAAGGGAACGAACGAAGACACCCTTCAGTGCAACAGTGAACTAATTTGATGATTTTTTGCACTTCCTTGTTAGCAGAAATAGCATTAAGCAGCAGACAGGTTAGGTGATGACTGAACTATGCACAATGCTTTTTAAAGTTTGAGTGTTTTTTCTTTTTTCTCAGTGTGTTCACTATAGTCACTGCAGGAAATGTGTCATTGCGTCATGTCTCATTTTTGTCAGTGTAGAAAACTGTGTTGTTTGCCTCATCCCAGTGTTTCTGATCACACAATTCAACAGCTTTTGTTTTACAGTTATTAGTACAACACTTCATTATAATAAACACGTTACAGTAAAAATTTTCCATTTTCCTTTTTGTAATGAAGTGAGTACTTTCTGTCGTCCTCAGAGCTGTGTGTGTGTGTGCATTTTTGTGGAGCTACATTTTGGGTACACATTCGTCCCCAAATGTTTGCTAAAGCTGACCTCCCTTTGGGGACATCATATAGGACAAATCCTACATTACATCTTTGTTTTTTATTTAAATCATTTCTTTTAGAAGTAGGATTTGGGTTAGTGCGTGCATTGGTCAGGTTTTAATCAAATGTCCCCACAAGGATAAAAAAAACATTGTGTGGAGCAGGAAAATTGTTTAACAAACACTACATTATGTCTTAATGAAAATGTCCAAATGCAGAGGTTTGTGTAAAGGCTTAGAAGGATAGAAAATATCATTAGCTCAGTTTAAAAACAATAACCGTCAGTGGAAACACCTGCCATGGAAGAAAAAAAAGTGTGTGTGGATCTTCTTTTGGCTTTTTTGCATCAATTCTGTCTGAGCACAAACTTTAGTTTCATTAAAGTATTCCTACATTGATATATTACATTCAAACACGCAGCCCGAGAATAGAATAGCAAACAACAATGAAAGAAAAGTATATTCTTGTTAAATAAAAATCCACTGTGCTAAATAAAAACTCATCTGGTGCATCAGATTTTTAAAAGGCAACAGAAAACATTCAGTACATTCGACACACATGAACCAAATTAGAGCACTGTTGCACTGAACACATTATCATCACTACTGAGACGACCGCAAGCACAGCTTTAAATCGCCCTGTTTGAGACAAAATGGCTAAATTGGCATTTCAATGTGCTTTCAAGCTCAGTCAGATATGCATGACTATAATATTACTTTAGAAAGCCAGATGGTTAGACCTCAATGAACATTAAACTGGACAAAGATACGATCAATTTAAGGCCCAAACAAATCTAATTAAACTCAGTGGGCTAACAATCACTGAATAAATGAGCTCTGCATACAGTATATTAACCATAGAGCGATTTGAGTTTGTGTCCAGTATGTCTGGCTTTTACGGGGATAGTTCACCCAGAAATTAAAATTTGCTGTTAATGTACTCATCCTCGGGCCAACGTGTAGGTGACTTTTTTCTTCAGTAGAACATTAAGGTTTTTATCTGAAAATGTGGTCCTTTGTGATTCATAATATGCAAGTCAGCAGTTACCGGCACTTCAATAAAAAAAAAGCATATCAAGGAACACAAAATGAATCCCCGTGGCTCCTGATGATATATTGAGGTCTTATGAAGCAAAATGATCAGTCTGTGCAAGAAACTGAACAGTATTTACAACATTATTACCTGTAATCCAGACTCAGGCAACTAGAACCAGTTCACCAAATCGTACTGAATAAAAACTTCTCAAAATATCATCAGGAGCCACGGGTATTAATTTTGTGTTTTTTTGACTCTTAAGTGCTGGTAGCCGCTGACTTGCATTTTATGAATCACCAAGAACCACAGTTTCAGCTAAAAATCTTCTTTAATGTTCTACTGAAGAAAAAAGTCACTTACATCTTGGATGGCCTGAGGACGAGTAAATTAACAGCAAATTTTCATTTTGGGGTGAACTTCCCTTTAAGGACTGAGTCAGAAAGCTGGATTTAGTCCCAGCCATTGTTTACTCAAAGCAGTGTGTGTCCGATTTATGGAGGAAATGAATTAAAAAGATTTTAAGTTAGTTGCGGGAAAAAATTATCTACATTAAAAGTGGTTTCAAAATCATGTCACATAAATCTGTTGTTTGTTCAAGACTAAACTAGCTGCACACATTTTGTACAATAATACAGTATGTCCTGCACATAATATGCTGTTCTTTTACAATGTCTGCATTATGCGTGTATGTGTGTGTGTGCGTGTATTATTTGTTCACAGTTCTTTTTAGCACTGAAATGCCAGCCTGACTTTTGCCAATGAGGCAGAAACAAAGCATCTTGTGCCTCATTGAGTTACATTTAAGTCCACATCCATTTGTCTTCATTATACTCTATTGTCCCCAGACTGTTTCAGCCTGTTCTTGTCCTCGACATGTACATTTGTTTTTTTCAGTGTGTTATAGACTTGTTCAACACCTCAATCTCTGTTTATGTGCATCATTAAAACATTTATTATTGTGTTTACCTGAACTGCTGGCAAACTTGAGGCACATGAAGTGCTGTAGCCGTTTGCGGTTGCTAATCAACAGGCCAAGAACCAAAGGCTTTATTTGTTCATTTTGAACTCTTCATTTAGATGATTTATTTATCTGATTTATTTCCGATATTTTGCTTAACTGAGTGCATTTTAAATTGATTAATAGTATAGCTGTCATGATGTTGGTGTATTTGTTCTGACATACACCCTCATGCCGGCTTTTATTGCCTAATTCTGTGTATGTGTAAGATTTGTTTCTGCCAAAGTACATTGTGTATGGTGAATAAAACCTGGTCCTTAAGTGTGTAAGTTAGTACCACTTATTCTCATTAAATTCACATGAATATTACACCAAACACTCTTTCAAACATTTACATTTCAATCATGACAAAATGCCAAGGGCCTAAACTCAATAACGAGAAATGATTTATTTACATGTGTGTATTTGTTTATTTGAAATAATCTTTAACAGTCTTTAGCTGTCTTTGTGCTGGTTAATCTATATCTCTATGCAACACTTTTTTCAGCATTAAGGCAATAACTGTTGAAATATTTATGTTTTGCAACTGAGTAATGGCAGTAATTGCTACTTTTTTGATGACTGATTGATTGATTGATTTTTGTCTTTTCTTGTAGTGTAACTGACCTCACCAGCAAAGATCTCATCTAGTTCTCAGCTTGTCTCGTGGTCAAGCAGCACCATGTTCTGTTCATTTGTGTGCGTTATGTTAATTTGATTTAATACGTCGTAAAATTGTGAAATGTTACACTTTTCAGAAAGATAGTGGCTTTACTTAATTCACAGATGTGCTTCATGGGATGTAGAACAAAGTTGAAATTTCATGGTCATAATTTTAGTAGACTAAGTATGTGTTAACCTGTAGCAAACAAAAAAAATAAAAAATTCTCCAACAGATTCCTGAGATCCGGATACACCCAAGTGATTTATTAGCATTGGTTGTATAGATACCTTTATTGTATGATGTAAATATAGTGTTGCCTGGGATATATATATTTCTTCCAGTTTTACAATAAAAGATGAGACCAGAACTATTCGCAGTGTGTGGCTTTAATGAAATTAAAATCTTTGTTAGAAACAAATACACTTAGGAAAAAATGTCACACAGTAAATTATGAACCTTTCATTCTTTGACAGTGTACTTTTTTCTTAAATGTAAGTTATGTATAAATTTCAATTCTACTATTTTCACCCAAAATGTTAAAAATGTGCTGTTAATTTACTCGTCCTCAGGCCATCCAAGATGTAGGTGACATTTTTTCTTCAGTAGAACATTAAAGAAGACTTTTAGCTGAAACCGTGGTCCTTGGTGATTCATAAAATGCAAGTCAGCGGCTACCGGCACATGAGAGTCAAAAAAAGCATTTCAAGGAACACAAAATTAATACCCGTGGCTCCTGACGATAGTCTTATGAAGTGAAACGATCAGTCTGTGCAAGAAACTGAATATTATTTACAACATTATTACCTGTGATCCAGAGCCTCAGGCAAACGGTCCGGAGTGATGTCTGGTTTGCGAAACTGATTGAACTGGTTCTTTTTATGCCGAGTTCACACTGCATGATTTTAGCCCCGATTTTCACTTGCCGACAGATTTTACAAAATCGCTGACAAATGCGTGAAATCGGAGGCAAATCGGTACTCATTCACACGAGTGACAATCACCCAGTGTGAATCTGAGAGAATCGCAGACGACCGTGAAATATTTGCCATGCTATATATCTGGACCTGTTGGAGATTTAAAATCCTGCTGTGTGAAATATGTTCTGACTGAAAAATACATTGGCGATGACCTACAGCCAATGAGAGAGCAAGATACAGGGCAGCGGGAAGTTCAGGGAGGAGTTATTTCCTTATCACTTCTTGCGTGTGTTTGGCTGTGAAACGTAGTTTGTGGAGCAGACAGAGTTGTCGGCGATTCTTCCTATTGTGAAGTCATGCAGTGTGTAACCTCCTGTCGCCGATCCATTGTGCAGTGTGAACACAGCAGCAACTGAATGCTACCGCAGATAGTCGTGCAGTGTGAAAACAACGGTGGTCCGATGACTTTAAAAAATCATGCAGTGTGAACTCAGTTCACCGAATCGTACTGAATCGTCTGAATCAGTCTCGTGCAGCTCAGATCTACAAGTTACTCAATCAAAACTCACTTTCAGACGCCTGACAGTCACTGCGACTGGAAATGAGCCAAAATACCTGCATATCTGATCCTATGATGAATGAACTCATTCAGCGCTCCAGTTCCGCCAACAGTCACTGAACTGAGGAAACAGTTAGACTCGGACCGAAGACTGATGAGCCGCTGATATGAGCATGCGTTTATTCACTTTATATGTTTTAGACCTGCAAAACATCCACTTTTCACATCATTATTGGGTGCTCTAATAACATAATTAGGTAAATGTTACATCATGATTACAAAATTAAACTGGCGAATCAATTATTTGAATCAGTTCATTACAACAAACTGTCCAAAAAAAAAACAGTACGTGGAAAATAATCAGATTTCTCCGTTTGCCTGAGTCTGGATTACAGGTTATCATGTTGTCAATAATTTTCAGTTTCTTGCACAGACTGATCGTTTCGTTTCATAAGACCTCAATATATCGTCAGGAGCCACAGAGATTCATTTTGTGTAGCCTGATATTCTTTTTTTTTTTACTCTCAAAGTGAAAGTAGCCGCTGACTTGCATTTTATGAATCACCAAGGACCACAGCTAAAAATCTTCTTTACTGTTCTACGGAACTCACCTACATCTTGGATGGCCTGAGGGTGAGAAAATTAACAGCTAATTTTCATTTTTGGGCAAACTTTCCCTTTAAGGGTTAGAATCAGAAACATTAAAACTGTAAGCACAAATGCACTGAGGATGTAAGTTTGAGAATCAAACACATTTAATCTATTGGTTCATTGGTGTGTTATTGTTCAGGCTTTAAATTAGAGATCTAAAAGATGTTTAATTGCACATAAAGATCATTCTGACAGTGATTATACGAACATCTTGACTGATGAATGGCTTCTACGCAGAGGTCAGCATTGACAGCCTGCTAAAATCTCACTTCATGGTCCTGATAAGGGCATATGAAGCCTTCCTTTACTCCAGCTCAGCTTAATCTATACGCTTTAGTGTTCGACACACTCCTCAATCTGAAGTAATTATTCACAACAACTCGCCAGTGAAAGATGCTGTCAATAGGCCATCCATCACTGTCGCAGCGGACACACGGGCCGCTTCCTTGCAAATAAATCTCCAGTGTGAGCTTTTTCACGGTAACCTGGTGTACTTTCTCTGATCAGCTGAGAAAGTACACTGAAAAGACAGATGGCGTCGAAGTCTTTAACTCCTCACATCAAATGTGACTTTCAAAGTATTTCGCTTTTCAACAAAAATCTTTATAAATAAAAAGTAAATGAAGCCTACTTTCATGACAGTTAAGCACATTTCCTTCCCAGAATCTCCTTATTGTTAAAAAATAATGATATATAACTTTTGTACTGTTATTGCACATCTTTAATCGGAGTTTAAATGCATATATGCATGTGATATTGCATATTTATTAAATAACATTGTTGTATTGAAATAATTTTGAAGTGAAATTTGAGATTACTTGTCAGTCGAAACCGGTTAAACCCAAAATGTTTACTTATAGAGATTTTAAGTTAGTATTTCAATAATGTTCACTTTTCTCTGTAATATTGACTGTTCTCTGATATTGGTTTAATGGTCAAATTAGATAACAGATAAAGGTAAACAGATAAAATATTTCATATATTTTCAGTAAATATTTTATGTTGATTATTTGATTATTGCTATATAGGGCTGCGCAACTCTGTCAAAAATTATATTGAAATTATTTTGTCGTATTTGACCATTTTAACAGTGGCATCTTATATGAAAATGTCTCATGTTGCTTTCCAGGTCCTAGTTATTATTATTAGTTTTAATTGTAGTTATGCATAACGAAGACATGAATATACTACTGTTGTAAAATACTGATTAGAAATAAGAATTTGACAATTACAAAATTCCTCTAGCATCTATTTAGGTGGAATATTGGTGAAATTCTGTCGATTTCTGTCGTGTCCACAGAAATGTTGGAAGTTATATTGTGATTGCTATTTCATTTTGATGAATTGTGTAGTCTCCATTTATTTATTTTAATCTAACATCCAATTTAATTATTAGGTGTTCATCAACTCCCTCACGCAAACACTCATTTAGGAAACTCTTCTTTAGATTGCTTTAAGTGTGGATGTTGAAAGCAGGTTGTTTTAGGAGCCTGTGTGAAGCGTGCCGGCAGATATCAGGGAAATTCTGTTCTATTTTCCATCTCATTGACAGTAGTGAATCATATGTTCTGTCAGAGCTCACATCTGCCACCCTCACGCGACCGTAAGACAGCCTGAGTGGAATTAGACTGTCTTCTGACTGGAATGATAAGATGAGATCAACAGCATGAAGACTTCTGCTGGACTGATTCACTGACTCAGACCGGCAGCAAGAAACTCAGTGAATGATGGATTAATGCAGGATTCTCACACACAACTGCAGTTTGTATTGTAATGAGCTGTGACTGAGAGCTCTGGTTATCAACCCTCAGCATATAAGCAGTCAGCAGACATAACATTTGAAAGACAAACATATAAAAACAAATGACCGCAACAACAAAAACAAAAAATTAAATGCATTCATGCTGCAGTGCATGCTGGGATCCAGGATTCTACTGTAGAGATCACATTATTGATGAGCAACGTGTACGGTATCATTAAACTCTAAAACCACTACTGTTAAAATTACTGTGAAAGTGTGATTACTAGCAGCTACAACATGGCATGTCTATTCACACTAAATGCAAACAGCCCGTCTTGTTCACAAAGGCTATTTACATAAACCACAAAAACACGAATTTGTGAAAAAATTGTCATGCGAATGCGTATTTTGTGTTCAGTCTATAGGTATGTGCACAGGCGCCAACTACTGGCATGCATTATACAGCGTTACAAGATATAGTACAGGAAGAGCAAAGCCTCCAGATAATAAGCCTCCAGGAAATGTAAAGTTTCAAAAATGAACTTATAAACCAAAGCACATGATGGGAGATGCTGAAAACACAGGGAGACGTGACAGATGACATGATGCATGTGTACATCACTTTTGGGCTTACTTATTACTCCTTTCAGAAGTAACATTACTTATTACTCCCTGACAACAATAATTCATTACACTACGTGTTATATTATTTTTTTGTTGAAAACAAAATGATAATTGCATCATGTCTCCTCAAAATTCTATGTATACATGTTTATTTCTTTAGACAGAATCATCATTTCTATTAATTGTCCAGTAAATTACATGATCTACTGATTTTCATTTCTGCATTCGCTGTTACGACCCAAGGCAATCATCCACTGCAGTCAGCGGGTGAGTAAACAGGTATGAGAAGGTCAATTTAGTAGACCAGCAGTAAATCTATATAATCTGTAATGCAGAGATGGCCAAACAGTGAAATGGTGATGAAGGTCGGGGGTTAAGTCAATGGAAGGAGGATAATGGGGATCAAGATGTCAACCAGTGGTAAGGACACTACTTTGAAGAGCAGTGAAGTCTGTAAAGTCCTGACAATGACTGTGTGTATTAGGGCTGTCAAAATGGCTGAAAAACTAAATTCGAATTTTGTACTTAAATATTATCAATATTCTAATTATATTAAAAGGCATAATTTCAGTAAGGGGGAAAAAGCGTTTGGCTTCTCTCCTGAGGCCACAAGAGGGCGCATTGAGCAAAATATTAACAATGCACGTTTATTCAAACCAATAAAGTAACATTACTATTTGTGAAAAAAGTGCATGTTTATATATATATATTATAATGTTTATAAACCAAATATAATTAAGTTGCTTAAAAAATTATAAACAAAACAGCATCATGTGTGTATGCATAGTTTAAAACAAAGGGACGAAAGCCAATCACACAGAGAATTTTTTCATGAGAGCCGTGGGATGTGAAAAAACCCCGGCATAAAGCCTCGAGACATGTTTTTTTAAAAGGTGAACTTACATTAATTTAACATCCCTTTCTAAACATGCGGCTCTCTTGTGCGAGACACAAGTGCAACGGTGATAGATGTCCTTCTAGAAAATTAGTAAAATATGCATTCTATGCGAACGGCTTGGTATCAGTTTTGACGTAAACAAGGTATTCTCCGTGTTGATGTTCTCTTTTTCCGCAATATTTTGAAGTGCCGCATCTAGTGGGTTCAACTGGATAGGCTAACAAAAAAAATTTAAATGCAACGAAACTTACATCGTCATCGCATCTTGTGCGCCACTCACTGGAAGAAGACAACATTCTGTTATTGTTTTGTAAGAGTGCAGTACCTGAGCCTGTTCATAGCCTTCTGAATAAACCCATTTGAACAGTTAAAACAACATCAAACCCAACAACAAACCCACAATCCACGCATTGTTACTCATTTTATCTGCCAATCAAATATCGTCAGGAGCAATGTTTCTTTTTTTTTCTTAACTGTTTTCACTCTTAAGTGCTGGCAGCCTCTGACTTGCATTTTATGAATCACCAAGGACCACAGTTTCAGCTAAAAAACTGTTCTACTGAAGAAAAATCTACATCTACTAACCATCACCTAGATCTTGGATGGGCTGAGGGCGAATAAATTAACAGCAAATCTTCATTTTAGGGTGAATTGTCATTTAGTGCATTTTCAAATTGGAAACCTGCTTTTTTTTTCCATTCAAACCATGCAGATTACTGTATCTTGGCTTTGAACGAGACCAGCCGATGATATAGTAGGGCTGTTGTGCTAAAAATATTTTTGAATGGGCTGCTTATAGTTTCTCCACCAGAGTAGATGGCAGATAGATGGCAATCGGATACCGCAATATTTCTGATGCATGGAGGCATATTTGACATTAATCATAAACAAGAATTCAAGTACAGATACTTTAAAACTCCATTTGGTGGCAGGCTCTGAAAAAAAAAATCCAAGAGTAAATGAATTATTTACGGCATGTGCTAATTGTTGCAGAGACAGGATGAATAGGAGTTTTCTGCCAAACTTCTAATTTCAGCTGGTGGCATAATAGTGTTGTGAAACTTGCCCCAAATTATTTTAAAAAGTAAGAAATGAAAAAGTACGGAACAGCACGTGGATCCAATAGCTGCAAGTGGTGTTGTTCTCCTGAATTATGCTATTTGTTTTTCAATTCTAAAGGCCTTTGAGGCTGCTTTCAACATATTTCACAAGGTCCCTAAAGACAGAGTGAAAAAAGAAAGGGGTGAGAGAAAGTCTGCTGGTGCAGTGGAGACGGAGTAGTTTGGGGGCATCATGTTTTCCTAATGGAGCAGGCTTCATAGGGAATTCACTTCCCACAACTCTCAAAGGCATCTTTCTCTCCTTCTCTCAGGGCCAACACGCATGCATATGCATTAACAGCAGTGCATAAAGCTGGTGGACCTCTAAAATATAGAGGCACAGTTCCCTCTCTGCCTTTGGCTTTTAGTCCAGTCTGATTTTTACACCATTTCTGGGTTAAAGGTACTTGGAACAGCATTTACTTTACACTATTTGAAATACGGTTTCAAAAACAATAACTTAAATTATAGGGGGAAAAGCAGATTTCTTGTACTTTTTATTTAAACTGTTGCTGTTTGCCTATTATTATTAATAATAGTATTAATCACCATATTTGTGGATTATTTACCATAAAATCCTCTCTTAAAAGAGCCAGGGTGGGGGTGGGGGTTGAAAATTATTGAACTGGATGATGGCGTGTTAGTTCTTATTTTGTTTAAAGATTTTTTTATTATTATTATTTAGTACTGCCCTCCAGAAGCTACATAAAATGCTTACGTTTCCCAAAAGACAAAGTCTCTTAATGCATGTTCCTTCTTGAGTATTAGTAAATGATTTCACCTTTTGTAATAGTTTGCATATGAGTCCCTCAATTGTCCTCAGTGTGAAAAGATGGATGTCAAAATCATACAGACACAGCTGGAAAGGGTTCAAATAGGCAGAAGATGCTGGAAAATCAAAGAATGTACAGGACATGGAGGATTTTTCTGAAGAACAGCAGGCAGTTGAACTGCTCAGGACAAACAAGGGACTCATGAACAACTATCACAAAGCTTAAAAGCAGTCATGGATCATTCAGGTAACAACACACACATACACACCTCTTATTTGTTAAAATTATTAACTTTTTATGGTATTTTTATGGGGTATGTAAACATTTGAGCAGAACTGTAAATGGGATGTTCTAGCCTACAGAGGATTGTGCTTGTGCCAGCTGCCATTGACGTGCTGGAAAACCAAAGAATGTGCAGGAGCTGGAGGATTTTTCTGAAGAACAGCAGGCAGTTGAACTGCTCAGGACAAACAAGGGACTCATGAACAACTATCACAAAGCTTAAAAGCAGTCATGGATCATTCAGGTAACAAAACAGTATTAAGATTCAAGAGGATGTAAACTTTTGAATGGGATCATTTTCATAAATTATTTTGTCTTGTGGACAACCCATGCTCATTGAAAATACATGCTTGTGGCAATGTTTCTGCAACACTGATATTACATACTATATTGCATGTTTCATGGCAGTTTCAAAGGGAAATGTCCAGTGAGTAGTGTTAAAAGGTTAATGCTCGATCGTGTGGGAAAATAAAATACACCCTACACCAAACCCAACATACATAT
>NW_015542402.1:406350-422853 GCF_001515605.1 Sinocyclocheilus anshuiensis | reverse complement strand
ACACACACATACACACCTCTTATTTGTTAAAATTATTAACTTTTTATGGTATTTTTATGGGGTATGTAAACATTTGAGCAGAACTGTAAATGGGATGTTCTAGCCTACAGAGGATTGTGCTTGTGCCAGCTGCCATTGACGAGCGTTAGTAATGTTTATTCTAGACTTTTTTTAAAGTTATATGCAACAGTTTATGGGATAGCCCGGGCTGCGAAAGATCCATCTGTTGTATCCTTCATAGTCCAAGGAACAAAGGATGCATTGCAAGAGGTGTAACGTATTTGAGTAAATGTAATTAATTAATGTACTTGTGTATCTTTTTGGATACTCTGTAGTTTTACTGAGTATCAAAGATATTAGCAACTTTTACTCTCTACTTCACTCCATTTCTGAATAAGTATCTGTACTGTTTACTCTACTACATTTGTAATGAGTGTTGCAATTACACATTACATTGTGTATGTCATTTCTGTGTGGTATGTAAGACTCTCTCGCTAGCTCTCTTTGAAAGGAAGGGACGTGACATGAGTCCAAGAATGGTGTCCCATACTCTGAATTTGTGCTCTGCATTTCACCCATCATGCACACACAGCAGTAATTAGTGAGCACACACATACACACACACACACACCTGGAGCAGTGAGCAACCATTTTTGCTGTGGCACCTGGGGAGCAGTTGGGTGTTCGGTGCCTTGCTCAAGGGTCTCACCTCAGTCGTGGTATTGAGGGTGGAAGAGAGCGCTGGTCATTCACTTCATCCCCTACCTACAATCACTGGCGGTTCCAAGACTCTGTCATGGAATGCTCTTGAGGCAATATTGAAGATCCAATAGCAGCTTTATTGTAGTTCCTGACAATGATCCAAAAAACAGAGCAACAGGCAAAAACACTGACAAAAGGTAATCCAAAAACATAGAATCCATAAACACAGAGTAACGGAAGGTACAAGGAAACAGAATGCAGTACTGCAGCAACCAAAGACACAGACCAAAGGGTATAAATACAGGTGAGCTGAGTCTCTCATAATAGGGTAATGGACCAATAATCAGAGCAAGGGGTGATGGGAACTGAAGTCCACAAGCAATGGGCAATGATCCGGGAGGAGTACCCTCTGGTAGGTGTCACAGCAGATGACTGTGACACCCCCGCTTTAAGGAGTGGGTTCCAGACGCTCCACCATGTGTAAAAAAAAATCCAGGAGGGAGGTGGAATGGAGGCGGATCAGGGGGAGGGATGGTGGGCCAGGCCCATGTGGTGGAAGATGGTCTTGTGTCAGAGGTAAACCAGGAAACCAGGGCAGAGTTGGCAGAGCAAGAGTCCAGGGCGGAGCCGCAGAGCACCACAGCAGAGCAGACGGGACAGTAGATCCCCATGGCGGAGCAGACGACCACCAGGGTGGAGCTGATGGAGCTGAGGACCACTTCTGTGGAGCTGATGGTGCAGGAGACCACCAAGATGACTCAGACTGGGATGGAATAGAAAGCACAGAGAGGTTAATAACAGGACAAACAGATAATTCAGGAACAGCCTCTTTGGCCAAGACAATGCAGACTGAGAGTTCAGGAACAGCCTCCTTGACCATTACAGGGCAGACTGAAAGTTCAGCAACGACCTCCTTGGCCATTACAGGGCAGACTGAAAGTTCAGGAACGGCCTCCATGGCCGTGACAGGGCAGACTGAGAGTTCAGAAGTCTGCGCCACCGCCCAGAGAGGAGCTGAAGTGAACTCTGCCACCTCGGGAGGTTCTGCAGTGGAAGCTGCCACCTCAGAAGGAGCTGAATCGGATGCCACTACCCCGGGACGTTCTGCAGCCGAAGCCGCCAACTCAGGAGGAACTGGAGCAGGCTCAGGAGCGGACTCCTGGACTGGAACGAACTCAGAAGTGAACTCATAAACTTGAGTGGGCTCAAGAGCGGATTCAAGGACTGGATCAGGCTCTGGAGTGGACTCGTAGATTGGAGCGAGCTCTGGAATTAACTCATAGACTTGAGAGGGCTCTGGAGCGGACTCGTAAACCTGTGTGGACTCTTGAGTGAACTCATAGACCAGAACTGACTCTGGAGTGGACTCGTACATTGGCGCGAGCTCTGGAATGAACTCATAGACCTGAGTGGACTCTGGAGCGGACTCGTGAACTGGAGCGAACTCTGGAGTGAACTCATAGAGCAGAACTGACTCTAGAGCGGACTCGTGAACTGGAGTGAGCTCTGGAATGAACTCATAGACTTGAGTGAGCTCTGGAGTGAACTCTGAGGGCTCCCGGACTGGAGCGGGTTCATGAGTGAACGCTGAAGGCTCCCGGACTGGAGCGGGTTCATGAGTAAACTCTGAAGGCTCCCGGACTGGAGCGGGCTCTAGAGTGAACTCTGAGGGCTCCCGAACTAGAGTGGACTCTGCAGTGGACTTGGGCTCTGGAGTGGGCTCTGAGGGCTCCCGGACTGGAGCGGGCTCTGGAGTGGACTCTGGAGGCTCCCTGACTGGAGCGGACTCTAGAGTGGACTCTGAAGGCTCCCGGGCTGGAGCAAACTCTGGAGTGGGCTCTAAGGACTCCTGGACTGGAGCGGGCTCTGGAACAACAGGAGTGGGCCTTGCTGCCCTCCTCCTTCTCGAACTTCACTTGCGAGATGAAGACAAAGAAACCTCACTATTCTCTGGGGAAGTTAAATCCGACTTGAGACTCTCCAGGGGCACTGCAATAGGCACAGACTGACCGGATGGAACCACTAAACTGTGGTAACAGAGATAGTCAATAAAACCCCAAAAGTCAAGAGTCTTCAGTCCCTCCATCTCCCACAGAGGAAAGGGGTAATCCAAGCATTCATTAAAAATCTTGTTGAACTCGGAATTACAAAGTTCCAGTCCTACGGCCAAAGTCCAAAAAGTCTGTGCAAGACCTTCTACTCCCATCCCTTGTTGACAAAGAGCCGGCAACATCTGGAGCTAAGCCTTCTGCTCCTTCTTAGAAGCCGGAGGAAGAACCCAAATGTCCATGATTCAGAGGTCAGTAAAGACTAGCTGCTGGATCTGAGATGGTGGCTGAAGTATTCTGTCACAGAATGCTCTTGAGGCAATATTGAAGATCCAATAGCAGCTTTATTGTAGTTCCAGACAATGATCCAAAAAACAAAGCAACAGGCAAAAACACTGACAAAAGGTCATCCAAAAGCATAGAATCCATAAACACAGAGTAATGGAAAGCACAAGGAAACAGAACGCAATACTGCAGCAACCAAAGACACAGACCAAAGGGTATAAATACAGGTGAGCTGAGTCTCACATAATTGCACACAGCTGAGGATAATGGACCAATAATCAGAGCAAGGGTGATGGGAACTTAAGTCCACAATCAATGGGCAATGATCCGGGAGGAGTGCCCTCTGGTGGCTTTCATGGGCACTTCATCAGATGACTGTGACAGACTCGAACCCACAACCTTTGGGTTACAAGTCAGACTCTCTAACCATTAGGCCAAGACTGTGTGTAAGCCAGAAAAACACAGAGTGCTCTCAGGTAAGCAAAGGTTTCAAAAGCTTCACAAATCAGTGCTTAGAAGGCGCCCATGACTAGTGTGGATTTGAGTTAAAATTTCAAATTTTAATGGTTTTATGCAATTTAGTAAGAATGAAGCTATGCAAGTCAAGTCAAGTCACCTTTATTTATATAGCACTTTATACAATACAGATTGTGTCAAAGCAGCTTTACAGTGTCAAACAGGAAAATAGTTTGTCAATAATGCAAGAGGACAATAACAAAGAGCCATTTTTCCAGCTAAAGTCAGTTCATTGATGATTCAGTGATGTCATCATCCAGTTCAGCTCTCTTCCAATAGTGTCTGTGCAATCAGTCAAGCATGCCCATCTAAGCAAGCCAAAGGCGACAGTGGCAAGGAACCAAAACTCAATCAGTGACAGAAATGGAGAAAAAATCTTGGGAGAAACCAGGCTCAGTCGGGGGGCCAGTTCTCCTCTGGCCAGACGAAACCAACATGGTGTGGTTTAATTCCAGGCTGCAGGTCAGATTGTGCAGAGGATTTGTCTGGTTCCTGTGGTCTTGTGCCGATGGTCGTCGAAGTGACGAGGTCTTCGTAGGGATCTGTCTATGGTCACATCTAGTTGACATGGTCTCCGCTGACATTTAGGTCTGTAGAGGTCATCTATGCAAAGTATTTGAGTGGATTTATAGTTTAATTTATAGCTAAAGGGGACCTATTATGCCCTTTTTTACAATATGTAATATGTCAGCCGTCCCCAGAATGTGTCTGTGAAGTTTCAGCTCAAAATACTCCACAGATCATTTATTATACCATTTTGAAAATGCCTATTTTGAGTGGAAGCAGAAACACGCTGTCTTCATGCCTGTATCTTTAAATGCAAATGAGCTGCTGTTCCCCGACCCTTTTTCCTGAATAGGGCTGTGCCTTTACAGCTCGTACCTCGGATACACTGCCAAAACAAAACATAGGTTTTGATTATAATGTCTATCACCCTGAAAACTTATTTGCATGCGTTTTAAAGCCATATCAGTTAAAACTTCTGGTACAGTGTTTTCTGAGAGCAAAACACACATAATTTACATAAACACAGTCGGTTATGTCTCTGAAGGTAAACAGCTGGGAAAGAAATCACATTTTTATATTAGATCTGTGTATTAAGTGACAACAGCGTAATATACAGTACCTACTGCTGTCTATGCTGTTAATATAAAATAAAACAAATAAAATAAAAACAGAAAATCACTCAGTGCTCTTGACTGAATAACTTTTATAGCTTTAATAAGAAGACGTTTCTTATTTGAATGCTGCTTTTAAATGCTCTATCGTGAAGATAAACATGGCGGATTGTGTGCGGCTCACTCAGGGCGGGGTCTCTGCTAATACGGCAGTGCCTATCAACAGTCGTGGGCGTGGCCTGTACAAAGTGATGTCACATAGTACAGATTCTGCGAACAGCTTGTTCTGAGACATTGCTTATCAGTGGCGGCTGGCGGAAAATTTTCTAGGCAGGGCACCACATCCAGCAATTTTAGCATACATCTCAGTATGCTTTATCCCAGTATAACAAAAGAAAAAATATTAAGACTTGAAACATTTTAAATAAAGAATTTGTCGAATGTGGTGATCTGAAGGCAGCTCATCATGACCAATGAACAGTTCCTCTGTCAGAGTGAGTATTGGTGCCCATATGTATATAAACCCCACTGACCATTGCAAACTCCTATAAAAACACTTTTCTTCATCAAGTGTCCATTATGAAACACTTGCCAGACATGTGACCATACTGAAATCTGTTTGTGCAAAAAGCTATCAGAGAGCGCACACACGGTTTGTTTATTTGCACACTAATAATAAAGCATGTCTAATAATGTACGACTCCTGTATGTCACTGTAATCGTCTTTACCTCCATTACAATCGTCATCCATCTAAAATTTACTGGTAAGATATTGGTTTGCTTTATTCAGGCCATACAGACTAGTCCTGACTTCAGGTTAAAGATAATTAATAGAGGGATGTTTGTTCCAGCCAATCGTTGCACAAGTTAAGTTTACATATGATGACGAAAGCATGTTAGTGATAGCCCTCCCAGAACTCATAGAGATTTCACTGCAGTGCCTTTAGTTAATAAAATAAATATCTTTGAATGGAAGTGTATTAGAACACTCGGGGCGATTCTCAGTCAGAGTGAAATCGCCCAAAAAGGAGAAGTACTACACACAATGTGACTTGACGCTGATTTGGACTATATACCCAGAGGCAGAACAAACAGAACAGTGACAGCTAGCGTGTGGTTGAATGTGATAGAAAAAAATCCCTCCCTTTCACACTTCTGGCCCTAATGAAGAAACCGCCTCTGCTGCTTATGATTTATGGGGATTTAAAAAAAAGCAGTGGGTGCATTTTTGTCATTACAGGGTGGTTGTTTACACACTGCCAACACACATTTATGTTCAAACACCATGTAAAAATGAATTTTGCATAATAGTTCCCCTTTAAGAATTATTCTCTCTTTTTTTTGGACTCGAATGGAATAAGTTCATAGTACTCATAAGCATTGGTTTTTAAACTTCATTGATTTCCTCAAATGGTTTGAGTTACCTTAACTCATTGGGTTTTAACTAACAGTCCACATTATAAAAAAAATCGATTAAAGAAATAGATTGGAAGGCAGAGAACCCATTGATTAAAGTCCAGTCAAATCTAAGTAAAGAGAACGCTCCCATTGCTCATAATGAAAAATGTGGAAACAGGAAAAGAATGTAGAATAGATTCTCAGTTGAACTGCTTGTATTTTCATTTGAATTGTATTATAGTTATTTACAATTTAAAAAGTATAATTAAAAAGCACTTTAAAGGACTTTGTCTGTTCCTCATCACTGTGCGCAGTCACAATTATCTTGTGTTATAATTTGCCTAGACAGGAGTTAATGTGACACTTAAGTATGACATTCAAAATTAATGTATGTTTTTTACAGCTGACGTGTGTCAGTAAGCTAAAGGCAAAGCGCATTTGTCTCAGATTCATTTTAGCATTTAATTCAGTCAAGCAGAGACTTATTTTTATTATACACACACAGCTGCAGACATAGACACCAAGATAACACAAAGAAATTCCTAATGTTCCTCTTTACTATACTTTATTTTCTCAGCTGAAGTTGCCAACTCTGTTTACTCAGAACTAATCACTAAAACGTACACGTCTCTCAAACTTTACCACTATTCTAGTGCTGGATATGATGGATACTGGAGTAACTGCCCTCCAAAAAGCCTGCTGCTGTTTGGTTCTTTAGTTGTTTACCAGCAGTACTGATATAGCTAGTTAGGTAGCTGAGAAACGCAGAGGCACAGGACAGTTAGACGGATGATTTGTGTTGGTGCTCACGTTATTCTAGCAGAAAAATTAAATCTAACATTTTAGAAGAATCTGGGAATATTATTCGTCTTGGGCTAGATTGATTGTGTCTGAATTCGACGCAATGTTCTTCACTCGAGGAAAACAGATATTTAAAGATAATTGTTGATACATTTTTGAGATCTTCTGCTTTATTCCTGAGTTAGTGCAGCGGGGCAGTGGAGATAGAAGTAATAAGGTATTGATTTGAAGATGAGGAGGGGGTTTATAACATGAGATAAAAAACAATTTGACAAAGAGCTGAAAAAATACCCCCACTAACACAAAGACAGAAAATATGTTTGATTTTGTTTGATTATTAGTATTTTATTACATGTCCTTCCTTGACTCTGTTAAGGTTACATGTTTATGTGCTCAGAGTTGTTAGACATCTCAGTTACACTGAAATTTGAATGGATGAGTTTTGAATTGATACGTTTTCCCTGCATACTTTTGTTTCAGCCTTCACAATGTAAATCCATTGCTCACTGATCTTCAGTGAAGACATCTATCAGAGTTTATGCAGGCCTGTATGACTGCTGCCAGAAACCTCGGAGCAGCAGAACGGGTTTCTTGGCATCTGTGTCTCTAAACAAAGGAGTGCTGGCGATTTCATGATGTCTTGCGGTCTCAGCTTCATAAAGGTGAACTGTGTAACTTATGCACCACTAGTGACAGCAAACATAATTGCAAAATAATAATAATAATCATCATCATCATTTTTAAATAGGTTTCTTGAACGCTGACTTAAGTCAACCTCTAAATAATTCATTTACAGTATTACTCTCTGTACTGTATGCTAAGCTGGGATTTAACACTGAAGAAATGGCGCACTTCAACTTTAATTTTCCTCTATGATTCACACTTACTGTACTTGACTCATTCACATTTAGTGACTTATCTTAGTACTTTGACAAGGACTGTATATCTATCTATCTATCTATCTATCTATCTATCTATCTATCTATTTCCAGCCCTGTGTATATATGTGGAGGACAGATTCTGGGGAGTGAATTTCGAGGGGGATGGCGTTCCAGTTCCAACTGGTTAAATTTTTTTTTAAATGAAAGGGAATTCTATATTTTATTCATTCAATAGCCTACGCACATAAATGTAGTGCAATATATGATAATAAAAACAGGATATTTGTGTCTGGTTAGCTGCGTAATGTCGACTTTTGGGCATAATACCTGTAGACTGCAGCCAATGGAAATGCGTCTGTGCATGGCTTCAGGTAAATTATCTAGGATGAACATTGATATTGCCGAAAATCGAAACATTTTACTTTAAACAGATGCAATAACAGAAAATTTGATATGGATAAAGCTGTGTTAACATACCTTTGTTAACATTTGAGTTAGTCATAGCCTCTCACCGCTCAAAACACCAGAGTTTTTGTTCAGTGCTGATGATTAATTAGCTGATGATACAGCCCCCCCACCCCCGGGTGAATTTTGGCCATTTCCACCAGACAGACAGACAGACCCATACTTGTCAAAGGAAACCAATATTGAAAAAAATTTGGAAACCAAATATTTCACCAAGGCTCCATTTATATGTTCAAAAACAGTAAAAACAGTAATATTGTGAAATGTTATTACAATTTAAAATAACTGTTTTATAATTTGAATATATTTTAAAATGTAATTTATTCCTGTGATCAAAGCTGTATTTTCAGCATCATTACTCCAGTCTTCAGTGTCACATGATCCTTCAGAAATCGTTCTAATATGCTGATTTGCGTCTCAAGAAACATTTCTGGTTATTATCAATGTTGAAAACAGTTGCTCTACCTAATATTTATGCAGAAACCACAATATACTTCCATTCAAATGTTTGGGGTTTTGTGTGTGTGTGTGTGTTTGTACATGTTTTTCTATACTGGTGGGGACTTAAAGCTGAATACACACCAACTCATGGGGACTTGTGTCACGGTGGGGACCTAAATTGAGGTCCCCATGGATACAGAAGCTTGTAAATCATATAGAATGAGTTTTTTTGAGATTGTAAAAATACACAAAGTTTTTTGTGAGGGGTAGGTTTAGGTGTAGGTTTGGTGTAGGGCGACAGAAAATACAGTTTGTACAGTATAAGTTAGTCATAGCCTCTCACCGCTCAAAACACCAGAGTTTTTGTTCAGTGCTGATGATTAATTAGTCTGTGTTTAATGGGAATGAATGCTTTTATTCAACAAGTATGCAACACATTGATCAAAAATGACAGTAAAACATTTATAATGTTACAATTCTACAATTCTATTTTAAATAAATGCTGTTCTTTTTAACTTTCAAGTCATCATAGAATACTGAAAAAAAATGTTTATGCAAAATATTAAGCAGCAAAAACTGTTTTTAACTTTGGTAATAATAAAAAACACTATTAATAACTGAGCACCAATAATAATTGAGCATTAGAATAATTTATTAGAATGTTTTCTGTAGGATCATGTGAAAATGGAGTAATGATGCTGAAAATTCAGCTTTGCATAACAGAAATAAATACAATTTTACAGAATACAGTTTTGTTTTGTTTTTTGTGTGTTTTTTGTGTTTAAGTCAATGAATAAATATTATCCTGCTCAGACCATGATGAGACATTTGTATAAACACAAAGATATGCTGCACACATACCCATTTATCAAAGTAGTCCTTCAGCTCAGTTACATGCGCATTTCCTACTGCAAGGACTCAAGGACAGTATCATGCTCATGCATTATGTTTTAAAGGATGTGCCCACAGATAATAAACACTTCCTCTGGAAGTGCTGATATATACTGCATGCTATCTTCACTATTCAGGTATTTTTTCCTGAGTATTATCATCAGCATCTTTCCACCTACAAGCTTCCAATAAAATGTAAGCGGTCTGATTTAGCATTCCTATTACAGGAACTACCAAAGCTTGTAATGTTTATCCCTAAATAAGAGGAAATAAAGGTTGTAAACCTGTCACTGTGCAGCAATGGCGAAAGCAATAACCTCTCAAATGCAGTGAAACAGGTGCTAGACCATCTGTGTACACTTTGATAGTCACCCTAAATTACAGAGATTTGAATGTAAAACATTGTGAATGTTGTGCTGACATGTTTAGATGTAACAGAAGATAGTAATAAGATTATAAAGATTATTCATCAACATTTTTCTTATTTACATAACTAACCGTCAGCTTGAACCCTCACGTCTCACGCCACATATTTATCAGGGGTTCCACAAGGTTCAGTGTTCAGTCCTATTTACTTCTTATATACATACAGTCATGGGTGACTCTTGAAGGGACAAGAAAAATTTAAAGCACAAAAATTAAAAATCTTTACGAATATAAGTATCAAAACAATGTCCTAGCTTAGTGAAGGGCTAAACTGCATCCAAGGCAACAATAATAAAAGTCAATAATAACAGCACAGTCAAGAATAACTCAAAGAAGTTGCCAATTTTGGTAGACTGCAGACTAACTCTGACTCTTTGAACTTTGTTCACTGCTTTTTTGTGATGCTTCCTGTTTGTTGATGGCCTTTCATTTTTCATTTTACCCATTTTACTGCTTTTTGATGTTCACTGAACTTTTCCGTGGCTTTTTTACAGTTGCCAAATTCAGTCACTTGAAATGTGTCCATCTTGGATTTGTTGCCAGTGGCTTAGCCAAGTATAGATAGCCAAGAAGCCAAGTATTCATGTGATGCACATTTGGTGTGCGTCACATGAAACAAAAAACCTGATCATTGGGACTATATTCAAGCCAGTCATAAATCACATACCATTCTTTCCTGAACTTTCTACAGTCCATTACTGGAAATGAAAATACTGTTTGCAATCTTACAATGGATCTCACTTAGGATGCGCTCTACACTTGGCTAACCGCTCCAAATTGCAGCAAGCTGACATCGGGGATTCTCATCTTCTGAATGAGTGACACTTGTCTGCTCAATTACCTGTCCTCCATCAGCAATATCTCTTTTTGTTTTCTTTGAGAAGTAATTATCCAGCTTCTTGGGACACTGAGGCATTTTCATTTAGTTTTCCCTAATTGTCACCAATGACAGTAAATTGATGTGGAAAATAAATACATAATCTATTGCTTATTTTCTGCAATGCAGAGATATACATATAAATACATATTTTTAAACAGTAAAAATTTTACTAAATTAATACCACTACAGCTACAGCTGATCACTCAATAATTTGTGACAATATTATCTAGAATGGCATTTCCTCAGAACTGACTTTGACTTAAAGACATTTGACTTCATCCAAAAATCACTCGAGGGTGAGTAAATGACAGAATTTTAATTTTTGCATGAATTATCTCTTTAATGCTTATGTGTCTCAATCAGTGTGCTTGAATAACGTCACCTGATTTCTCACAACTAATTAAATATTCTTGATTAAACACCGATAGACTGATGTTTTAGAGCTACTTAAACACTTGATTTTATCACATTGACCTCCAGGCAAGATAGCACTGGACAAAGTTTGAAAATTATTCTGGTGTGAGACTTTGATTTGATCCACGCAGATGTGCTACAAAGACACAAAATGCAGAGACGAGGAGATGATTAGACTCTGCGCACTGGAAGAGCTGCTCTAACAAGCGTCTATCACATCTTCAGCTGTAATGACACCTACATTGTGTGTTTCTCACACAAACATACACAGAACAGCCACCTACTCTAAAAGTTAAAGCGAATATTCAACACCGAGGCTGGTTTTTACACTCTTAGCTCACAGCTGTGGTGTTAACAAAGCTTTCAGCATCTCTTCCTCCTGAAATCCATTTTAAACCATTGTTAAAGCTACAGTAACGGCCAGAGTCAAACATATTCTAAACAAAAGCTGATCAGACAGTATTATGATTATTCATTTATTACCACACACCAAAGACAGCTTCTCAAAGGACACAATATGAAAAATAAATCAACTGGCTGCTGAATATTGGCATAAAAAAAAGATCCACTTTTTAAATGTCATCAGAAATACGGTGATCAGAAATCCAAATATTTAGTGTAATGAAATTGGTATATTTCAAAAATGATGAAATCAGCAAAATAACACAAGTTTTTGGTTACCATGACCAAAAACCTAAAGGTCAGTAATGTACCAATCTGTATATTTATCTATCTCAGATCAAACAATCATATCATTATCTTAATTAAATACATTTATCTCCATCTTAGCTGTATTATATCTCCTAAATTTAATTTATCTATTAAAAAGGTCTAAAACATACTGGAAACATCATTAAGCCTTTATTACATTCTCATAATTATAGGGCAAGGCTTACTAAATTGATATTTGTGTAACTAAAATTAATGTGATATTAATATGTGATATTTTTGTTTTCATTAATTTCGTTTACTTAGACTATTAAGTAATGTTACTAAGCAATAATATATGCTTTGGGCTTATTTGTTTTAATAGAGCACTTTTAAGTTTAATTGAAAAAATAATTTTACATTATTCAATGTAAAAAAATATGGTAACGCTATATTTTAGAGAAAAATTCTGACTATTAACTAGTTGTTTATTAGCATGCAAATTACTAGCATACTGGCTGTTTATTAGTACTAATAAAGCACATATTAATGTCTTATTCTGCATGATCATAATTTAGATCTCTGAATCTGACCCCATATCTAAACTCAAAACTACCTTACTAACAATTAATAAGCAATAGAAATAGAAAATCTTTCAAGAAATCTCTATAGAAATCTTTTATTGCTAACTAACATTAGATAAGCTGAACCGCCACATTTTACCCAGATGCCAATGGTCAAAAATGGCCCTACCATTTGCTTTTTTACCCCTCCCCTTTTTCTGATTGCTGAGTTTTGTGGTTTGATAACCAACCTCACCCCTGCACACAAACACCCTCTATAGTTCAAACGTAATATTACCTTTTCTCTTGACAACTTGGGTGTGAACAAGTCATAAATCAACAGTCATAGCATAAATGGCTCCTACACGATGACTTAATGTGAACTAACACACGCACAAAGGCACTTTTGTTCTCATGAACGCTTCCTGTCAAAGCACATCGGAATAACTTTGCTACTGTCACTTTCATGTCAAAACTGCTGTTTGCATGCTAACTCTTTCCATGGTTTATTCATTTCAACCATTACCACCTTAAAGGTCACATATTTTACACCTTTCTGGAGTTTTATTGGCTGGAACAATAATGTAGCTGTAAAAATAGTTGCCTGCTGAAATTGAAATGTATATACATCTTCATCATGACTAGATAGACACGGTGAGTTTGTCTTTACTATACAGGTTAGATGTGATCCACCTCATAGTAACAATCCTGTCAGATCGTCCATCCTTTGAGTGAGAGTGTAACGTTACAGGTCGGCCGATCTGGTTTTGTGGTTAAAGTTAACCTTTTCGACATTTTTCCGTGTTGTTGTTGCTCAGCAATGTCTTGGACGCGATGTTGTCTGGGGTTTGGCAAAAGGAGAGTGGGACAGTGGGCGGTGCTCGGGGTGGTGACTGAAGGCGGTGACTGTGTAGTTCTGACGTCAACTTTTTACGGAAGTCACAACGGTTCGTGAAAAATCACAGCTACTTTATGCAGGTTGTGTGCATTTTACTGTGGACTGACTGTTTTGAAACTTATATGGTAGTTAAATAGCCCCTAGACCTCAGTTATCGTGAAAAAAGCCAGGAAATTTCAGTTTTGAAAATATGGGACCTTTAATTTCTGTTACAATCATTCAGTCTGGATTGGATCCAGATACGGAGCGAGCGATAGAAGCCATTAATGTTCTGTGCAGAACTTTGTCTTCTACAAGATGCGCTCAGACCTACAGGATGAAAAAGCAGTGCTTCATGTTCCCAAACTCCACTTTTCGACCCCTCACTGTGAGGTTGAAGCCATCGGCGCCAGCGACTCTGACTCTCCTTGAGGTGGCTCTGACATCCAGCTTTTATTTCGTTGTACCTTTATCTCTCTTGTCTGCCTCTTAACAGGATGTAGCAATCCATTAACGCTTCTCTTCATCCACAAAGTGACCCAGTCGACCTCCTCTAACTCTGTGCTCCTCTCTCTCCACTCACCTTTTTGTTTTTTTGCTCAGGTTTTTTCCTTTTTTTTTTCTTTTTTTTTGCAATGCCCACCACGAGTCACCTTTTAAGGTTTTGACCCTGAATGGATATGGCCTAGTGCTCAGCCCACCCTCCCTTTGTCACCGAGTCCCCAATCGGTCAGAGACGCTCAAGCATGGATGAGGAAATTTCAGATAAAAATGGGTTGGCTATTACAGATCAGATATTTAATATCTACAGTACAATATCTACTTGGTCTATGAAATGTAATCTTTGATACAATCTTTGTACATTGAGAAACAGTCTGCATTCTGTTGTGCAGCCTTCAAACTACATTTACATTGTCAATAAAACCGAACCTATGTATATTATTATTATTATTATTATTATTATTATGGTTGAAGGTTGAAATAGAAAAGGAATAGTTCTTAAAACCTGCAAAAGACAAACACGTTGAATATTCCTACGGTTAAATTTAATTCACTGATTTATGTTAATCTGACATTTCCATTTATTCATTTTGCAGAAGCTTTCAAAGCAACTTATGAATGAGAATAATAAAAGCAGAAGACATTACATCAATGGAGAAAACCAGAAAACAATTGAAATTAAAGTGATTTATTTTTATGGTAGATAAACAAACTAACAATGAAAAATCATTTTAAAGCATTAATTAGTCGAAGTTCATTTTTACATTTATTAACACATTATTCAAATCAAAAGTTACGATCTGTTAAAATTACTTAATGGACCTGAGCTGATATGAACAAACAATGAACAGTTGTATTTTTATTAACTAATGTTTACAACGATGAATACATACTGTAACAAATGCATTGCTCATTGTTAGTTAACTTTAGTGAATGCATTAAAAAGGATAGTTCACCAAAAATGAAAATGCTGTCATCATTTACTCATCCTCAAGTTGTTCCGAACCTGTATGAATTTTTTTCTTCTGTTTAGAATATATTTTGAAAAATGCTGGGAAACAAACAGTGATTGATTTTCATAGTATGGAAAAAATGTCAATGGCTACCATTAACTGTTTGGTTACCAACATTCTTCAAAATATCTGCTTTTGTGTTCAACAGAAGAAAGAAACTCATACATTTTTGGAACAACTTTAGGGTGAGTAAATGATGACAGAACCACTGATCTATAATAGTGAACATTATATAGATAAGTGGACAGAGCTTTAATGTTTGGGTGAACTATCCCTTTAAATAACGGTACTAATGGGACCTGGTTGTAAAGTGTTATCATATATTCTTTTGTTTGCTTATGAGTTCACAGCTGAAAACAATGTCTGAATCACTGAACATCACATTTTCACACCGAAATAATCATTCTTCAGGCTGTGGATGTGAAGAAAAGCTGTGAAAATGAATTTGTTTTAAGAGCACTGAATGAAAAAGGTTTGATAAACTAAAATGTGTAAATTAGGAAAATTATACAGCACATTATTCATGTGTTGATCAAGTCACATCCATTAATTGGGAGACGGGCTGAAACAATACTCATGTTTGCATGACCCAGTGCAATTATCAGTTAGTGGAAGTTACATCACACCACCTAAAGCTTTAAAACCTTTCTGTGCTCTCTGACTTGTGGGAAAAGACACTATAAAGAACAGATTAAATGTGTCCCAGTCAATATTTCATCTCTGCAAAACACCAACCTCAAAAGCATAATAGTGTGGCAAGTGATTTTTGGTCAGATGAGAAACCTAGTACTAATTTAAAGCACTTGTGCTTCTTCATTACTGAACTTTTTAATAAAACAAGAAACACAAACAAAAACAACGAAATATGCAAATATTTGTGTGCACACAGTCCTTTTCCGGGACGAAATGCATTTTGTGACATGCTGCAGGGATTGTGTCTGTTGTAGACATGTGCCTATATATGGTAATATCACGATAATGAACATGCATGATATTGTTATTGTGGGAATTAAAAAAAAAACTTGAATAATTATTTATTATTCAGATTTTTAGAATGCATTTGAAGAATACTTTCCCCATCATCCATTTAAAATGCACGACAGCGCCGTATGTGCGTCAAAGAGGTGCGTGCACACTCTGATGTAAAAAAGCACATTCACACTCTAACAGCAGATGGTGCTGCAGAAACAGCAGAAATGCAGCCGTTACCCCGGTAACCCTGTAAACCAAGGGTCTTCAACCGGCGGTCCGCAGCAGTGCTGCAGGGGATCCACCAATTAATGTTTGATCATAAATATTTTTTTATTAAAGCTGCAGTCCGTAACTTTTTTTGGTTAAAAATGATCCGAAATCAATATTTGAGCAAGTACATAACCAGCCAGTGTTCAAAACTATCGCCTTACTTTAGCCCGATTCACAACGGTTAGCTTATAATAATGTTTTCTAATCTGAGTGGTACGGGTAGGTTTTCGCGGGAAATTCGAGCATGGCACTGCGTCATTACGTCACGTCTGTAAACATAAAGAAGTTGTCCCGGCTACTAGGCTATCGCATGTGAGGATCCTGCAGGTGGTGGATCGTTTATAGCCTTTTCTCACAGCAGCTAGAATAATTAAATGTATCATTTTGATGGCG
>NW_015542402.1:398200-406008 GCF_001515605.1 Sinocyclocheilus anshuiensis | reverse complement strand
CTGGAGCCGTGCCGACTCACAACCCACGCAAGCTAGATAATTCCGCACACAGCTGCAATTCCAGGTCTTCAAACAGAGATGGCGACAAAGAGGCAAAACAGCTTAAAAAAATTAAAACATGGGTAAAAAAAAAAAAACTTCATAAAGTCATTATAAATATAAGCACACTGAAACGAAAGCAATAGCACCCACAGTTGATGACTGCGATGATATAATATTATTTACGAAACAGATTTAGCTAACGCTCCATTGCGTTTTTTGAGTTTGCACTCTGCATGGAGAAAGCGAAATGTTCCTGTTTACAGCATGTTTTTGCAGCGTTGAGAAATGTAGACATGTTTGTTGATCTCTTGTCAAGTTGACCCTTCCAATATGGCGGACGGCTTACATATAGCGGCCCATAGAAACAGTCGCTAATGAGGCATCTACCTATACACACCTATGGCTCAAAATGCCATAGATTCTGTTCAGTGCTGAGTTATGCTCGCTCATTAACAACGACATTAACAACGACAACAGATTCGGACAACAGTGTTGTTTGTCACAGTGCAAAATACTTAATACTTAAAGACTTCAAAGGCTATTTATTTTCAAACTTGAACATTTTTACATTTTAATCTGGACTACAACATGCCCATACTTTTTTTTACAGGTCTATTGTTTGTAACACTTTACAATAAGGCTCCATTAGTTAACATTAGTTAATTAATTAGTTAATATAAACTGACAGTGAGAACTACGTCTAAAGCATTGATTAATCTTAGTCAATGCTAATTTCTTAATTAACACTATTAAAATCAAAAGTTGTAACTATTATTTAATGCTAACTAACTAAGCTAACTAACAAAGTTAAGTTGTATTTTTTTTATTAACGTTAACATAACTTCTGTAACAAATGTAGATATTTCTCATTGTTGATGTTAGTTAGTCCATTAACTAACGTTTACTAATGAGACCTTATTGTAAAGTGTTACCTATTGTTCTTTATAATTCTTTTGCACTTTAATCTGCTTGAAACATTTGTTTACTTTGAACATTTCAATACAATAAAACAATACACAAAAAATGTATAGCTCTTTTTGTTATTAGAAAACAGTTGTTACACCTGTTACAGTACAACAACACCTTTTTTCGCAACTTATTTCAATACCATGATGAAAGCTTCAGAAATTATCGCAACGTGACATTTTGATACAGTAATATGCCTAGTCTGCTGTTATTAACAAAAATGAAGCATGCATTCATCATTATGTCTTGAACTTGAAAAGAGAATGCATTGCTTCCCCAGCAGTTTTACTGGCAGGAGGTGCTTTTTTGCAGATGTGCTAATGACGCCCTAACAGTCAGGTGCACAAAGAATTAGTATGCCGTTCACTGATTTTTAATGTCAATTAAAACCAGGAGTGTGACTAGACCGCCATAAAACAACTGCTCCATGACAGGAGCTGCTCTGTGGCCCTTGAATGAGTTATGCGAATAGACACCAGCACCGGCCAAAATGACATTTTGATTTGCATATGGCACATTTTCTCTCTTCATTGATTTTGGGATGGAAGGCTTGACTGGATTGACAGTCTATTTGATTGGATTGATGCTGTATGACATTCTCAGTGGCACAATGGGCTTACTTCATTTTTGCACCCTCATTTTCACTTAGCACAAATCCAATAATGATTGCACTATACTTGAAACTGTTTCAAAAGTGCTTTGCAATCAGGTTAAATGAATGAAATCTCGTGACGGACATGTTGTAGAAGAACCTTAAAATATAACCTGCAACTGTTACTTAGGAGAACTTTTTCAAACTGATTCAACCCATAAAATTTAATTTGTTGGTATAAATTGATGTTAATACACTACCGTCCAAAAGTTTGGGATCAGTAAGATTTAAAAAAAAATTTTTAAGAAATCTTTTCTGCTGATCAAGGCTGCATTTATTTGATCAAAAATAAATGCATATGTGAAATATTATTAAAATTTAAAATAATGGTGTCCTATTTTAACATACTTTAAAATATAATTTATTCCTGTGATCAAAGCTGAATTTTAATCAGCATCATTACTCCAGTCTTCAGTGTCACATGATCCTTCAGAAATCATTCTGATATGTTGGATGTCAATCAATGTTGGAAAAAAAAAAAATTTTTCTAGGGGAAGTTTTAAAAGTAAGTTAGCCAGCTTGCATAACCTTTCACAGTTACAGTAATTGTGTATTTCGTTGGTTTATCACATGATCCTTCAGAAATCATTCTGATATGTTGGATGTCAATCAATGTTGGAAAAAAAAAAAAAATTTCTAGGGGAAGTTTTAAAAGTAAGTTAGCCAGCTTACATAACCTTTCACAGTTACAGTAATTGTGTATTTCGTTGGTTTATTTAGGCTAATGATATATATAAAAAGCTAAGGAATCGTATGATCAGCATATTAAAATAAAGAAAAATCTCACCTTTCAGAGCAAACATTGCTAAGTATGTCCCAGTCATGTTCGTCACTTTGCGGTTCCCTTAAACATTTCCGATGTGGTCTGTGCGTATGTGCAGCGCGTTTCTGTTTTTGTTTGTGTTGTGAGCATTTGCAGCGCGTGTGTTGTCAAATTGATGTTTTCTTAATTTGCAGGTGTTTTTTCATTTGCAGCAGGTTGAGCTCTCTCAGCCACCGTATCTAAGTCAGTTACTGAAGTTCCTGAAGCAGCTGAACTGCTGATCTTAAGTACTGGACAGATTGAAATGCATGCTTTTGGAGCACATTTGGCTGTGCAAAAATATACATTCATTACTACAACTCCTCACCTCCTCCTCATTCCAGGGACGGTGGCCGTCATCACAAGGACACATCAAAGATAGCGTTAGCCCTCCTCCTCCCACAAGAGGGGAATCTGAGAATGAGACACACTAGATCGCACATAACGGTTTGATACGCCTGGCTTTCACACCTGTGAAGGGGGAAATGGCGCTCCGTAGCCGACTGAGGGTGAGATTAGGAAGTCATTTTGATTAATGTTAAATCACACACTGTGGAGTGGGAGTAGAATCAGCTCAGCACAAGGAGTGAGAACACCGTTACACAGTCCCTTACTGCTACTGGAAGCAAAGCACTCTGGGAGAGTAAGCGCATCTACTGGCGAAATCAATTTGTTAAAGCTGCTAGGATGCTTTTGAATCCAGTCTCTGAGGAGAGTGTTTCCTATCTCCCTATCCTAATGACACAGTCCTACTCAAAATGAAGCGATGACAAAGATCTTCACAGACTAAAATGGGCCCATGCAACCTTTGATGGGATCAAAACAGCAAAAAAAACAGATGCATATCCACAGAAATGCTAACCAATTTTTATGTTTTCCCTCTTCAACCACATCAGATGCAGCTAATCGGCACATGATCTGGCCATCAAACCACAAGCACCATTTATGGTGGGGACTTTTACCATGCCATTTTGTCCCAAGCCTGGATTTTTGGCTTGGACCAGTATCCTTGGGAGAACCTCCCAATCACTACAATTTCACTACAATCACTTATTGTAGGTGTAGTAAATCTTCCCCAAAGATGTGCACCGTTGGGTCTCTTGAGGAACCATTATACAGCCTTGTTTTATCCTCACCCATTTATGAAAGCCTTTCTGCACAGAAAATCCAGCTTGTGCATATATGTAATGAGCATATTTGGACACAGCACCAGCCAATACTGTGAAATCCGGCAAGCCACGAAAAACACTCTAATCTACTGTATAAGTAATCTATGTATGTACAGTACTCTATATATTCCAGAGGGAAATAAATTGTTGAACCTTTTTTTGTTGAACCATTTTTGAACCAAATTCTATTTTATTTCTTTAATTTTGGAAAAATTATGAACAAAATAAATTTAAGTGACATTGGGGTGTAACGGTACACATAACAAATATTTTTAGCATGGGTCTTTCAGTTCGGTACAAATGTGTACAGAACCAATACAGTGTTGTTTTGACCACTGCGTGTGTGGAACTTTCAAACACCTCGTTATAGATCTCTTCATTTTAATGAATCAATCGATTCTTAAATCCTAAGATCAGTCTTTTAGTCTATGTAGTTTCAGTTGATGTGTGAATAAAACTTCACTAGACATTATATAGCATGCCTACTATCCAACGTTTTTGTTACTTTCGATAAGAAAAAAGTTTCATCTTTCAAATTCTATCAGGACATTTAAACAATAAATGCAGTTTTGGTGCTCCTTAATGTGTCATAACAGATCGCTGTATAGATGCCTCAGTTCAAATAGCATACTCCTATATAGTTCACAGCATTAGCAAAGATAGATTTTTTTAACTGAATTTGGTACAGCTGACAGAGATTTTTAATTAATATGAGCTTTATAATATAAGTACTAATAAACAGCCAATAAGCTAGTAATATGCATTCTAATAAGCAACTAGCTAATAGTGAGAATCGGTCCCTAAACTAAAGTGTTACTGATTTTTTTATCCTTATTTTATTTTTTATTATTATTATTTGACTTTATTTTACTTGAATTTATTTAAAGACAGAGGCACAAATTGTTCAGCAAACCACTGTTTAATAAACAAGAAAAGAACCAAGACTTCGACACTGAGGTACACCAAAGTGTCCTTTTTGTGTACACCCCTATTATTATATGAACATAAATGTTTGTTTATAATAATTTTTTTACATTGAATTGATTGAAAATAGATTTTTTTTTATCATCAAAATTAATTAGCCACCTGCAACATCAAAACCCATTTTTAATGAGATTATTCAGATAAAATGAGATTGAGAGAAAATGTTCACTGAGTTTTGGTATATTCGCTTAGATTAAATATTATAGACAATTTTAAATATATTTTAAAGAATGTAAACAGGGCCAGTCTACAGGCCAAAATATACATGTGCCAGACAGAAATAAAATCAATTGTTGTTTTTCAAAAAAAAAAATTTTTTTTATTTTTTCAATTTTTTATTTATTTATTTTTTTGCATCCAAGAATTATACATGACATATTGCCATGATTTTATTTCTTTTTTCACCAGTGGACATGAATGACAGTACGTCAGCATTATTCCAGTGCATCTTTCGCTTGTATTTTGAGACATAAAATGATTGTGAGCTGTAGCACAGTGCCCCGTGCCCTTGCAGAAAGCTCTGGCAGCCTGACACCTGGCACAGCTGTGGGAACAGATTAGGTGGGCATACGCTGCCTTCTGCATTCTGGAATACCCAACTTGGGACTGGCAATAAAAGTGGCAAGTAATTTACCTTCCCATAATCCCTGTCCTATTTACCCAGAGAGTTAGACTGTGCCAGACCCAGTCAAGCGTACGATTAATGGAAAATCTTTATGAACAGTAAAGTGTAATCTTATGTTAATAGATAAACAGGTTCTGTTATGACCAGCTAACATTAAAGATGCTCGTCCTTGCCTGTTGTGCTGCGGTCAATTGCTTTGGTTCCAACATACTCTTCCTGCACAATAAAGGAAAATCTAATTGTATGCCTGCACTTCAATGCAATAAATAGTTTGTTTATATTTCATCTGCTGTAGCCATCAGACCCGGCCAGACCTCACGCAGGGAATGATGCATCCGGTCCCGAGACTCATTATTGTCGTGACTTTTACCAGGTCTAAAGGTCACAATGATTCTGCAATGCAGACGTCACTGTTGCTCGCTGCAGTCATTTATCACGTGTGTGATGTAAACCTCTATGGATTTCTAATACTGCCTTATGAGAGCAAGAGAACAGAAAGATTTGATTGAAGGGGTCTGGCTTGAATGTGTATATAAATATATATTGCATTATGCAACAATATACACAGAGGTTGGACAAAATGTGAACACATCATACAACTTCTAAATAGTCTCCAGTTGAATTTTGTCTATCAGAAAATGTTTCTTCTCACTCTTCCCTCCAAAACTATCCACTCTGGTTTGCATTGTAGCACTGGTGTTTGTGGTTAAAGTTTTAGCAATTTCAGCTCTTTCATTGATGTCGGTTTTGTTAAGTTCTCTGTGGTCAGTTTTTGTGGAATAAGTGTCTTCTTCACGGTGAATATTGAGATTTTTATCACTTTGTTGCAGTAGTTCTGTGTTGTTTGGCCACAATTCTTGCTAGTGATTGACGATCACTATCATTCACTTTTCTTCTGTGCTGATGAAGTCTTGCCATGCTTTGTGTACTCAGTCATAATTCATACTACACTGACATAAACTAGAGAATATAGACAATGAAAAGATCATAAAAAAATCATTGCAACGTTTCTTTTTTTTCACTTTAGCCTGCACAAATTATATTAACACACATATTAATGGGTGTTCAAGTGTAGTCTAGTGTCCTACACTCTTAAAGGGGTCATGACATTAATTTTTTTTTAATTATTATTATTTTAATATGTTCCTTGAGGTTCACTTATAATCTTAATACATTTTTTTGCTCAAATAAAGAAATATATATGTGGGAAAATGATCATTTTCGACCCTCATTCTGGCCCTCTGTCTAAAACGACCTGTTTTAAGGGGCGGGTCCTTTAATGCTTGTCAGTAATCTGCCACTGTTATAATTGGCTAACATCATTGCATAGGTAATCAACACCCTCTTGCTATTGCTCACGAGTGTTTTGACAACATGATCCATATAAAAACATCCTTTACAGACAAAGCATTATGAAACCATTTACCGCAGTACCGCTTCATCTTTCAACAAAAGTTTGCGAACTCTCCATTACACTGTGCCTCCTTTACAAAACACTATCCCTCCAAACAAACATATACTGTAATCCTCCGACACGATCCGGGGCCCGTTTCAATAAGGAGGTTAAGCTCTGACTTAAAACTTGAACTCTGAGTTGACTTACCCTGAGATGGGAAACTCTTGAGTTTTCAGTTTCAGAACAGCTGAATTGAGTTAGTTCAGTCAACTCTGAGTAGGTTGACTCTGATTTTAGCGCTTGCACCACGACTAGGAAAAACCATGATCAATGGAGCTCCAAAATTACGATTCACCATGGCAACAGCATCCGGAAAAAAAGAGGTCCGCTTACTTCAGAGTCAACGTATATGTTTAATTCTAAATCACTGTTATAATATCAGAGGTGAAAATTGGCAGAACGTTAAGTTACTGAACTAAGTTTCATGGAATCCCACATGCAAAAAAAACCCTACGAATTAATGCAGCCTCCTCATCTACAGGATCCTGTATAAAAGGACATGGCATTCAATTTGACGTGTCTGCATGAAAAAATATGTGCTATGAATGAATGTACCTGCTCTGCAAAAAATGCTTTTCTTACTTCGTATATTTGTCTTGTTGTTTCCAGTCAAAATATCTAAAAACTCTTAAATCAAGATGCATTTGACTACATAAGAGAAATGACATAAGGTATTTAGTCTTGTTTCCTGGGGGGGAAAATTTTTCTGAAACATGCAGGAAGCATAATATCATTTTGCTGAAATGTCACCACATGCACAATTGTCCAGCAAGCTCGGATTGCTGAAATTTCTTTGAACACTGTGACAAACATGATGTCACACACTGTCTATTTTAATAAACAATACAAAACACAAGAAATTATAATCGATTAAAGATGTGACAACACACCATCTACTCCAGTTTTCCGCTACTGGTCTCACATCTTCTCGTCAGGCGAATTCATCAAACTTTAAAAATGCACAGATTGCAGATTTAACCCGAGGAGCATATTACTGTAAAACGCGAATCAAGACATTTTCATTTAAAACAAAAACTTTTTGTGAAATTATAATATGCTTGAATTTAATAAAATATTTCCAAAAATGGTTAGAGAGATATATACTGTATATA
>NW_015542402.1:360868-398126 GCF_001515605.1 Sinocyclocheilus anshuiensis | reverse complement strand
TGAACCTGAAATGTACACAATTATAGATTGACTTTTGACATTTTTTCCCCTCAAATTCAATTTCATAATTTTTTTTTTTTTTTCAAAATTCTGTTTTGTTTTGTTTTATTTTTATAAATTTTTCTGGTAATCAAATGATGGCATAAAACATTAATTTATCTTTTAAATCAAATGAAAATTAAACAAACCCTTTAGTTTTTTTTAAATAGAGGTTTACGGTTACAGTTAAAACATGGAAGAAAATGTGTGTGTTATTCCTTAAAAATAAAGTTTTAATAATAATTTTATTACTAGAAGTAGTAGTAGTATTCTGTCTCAATTTCTTCAAATTAAACTGAACTTGAGTTTTCTGTGCGTGTGTGTGTGTGTGTGTGTGTGTGTGTGTGTGTATGATGGTGTTTTTTCTCAAATGAAACGTCAAATGGTCATGAAGTGACTCTCAGAGCAGTTCTGGAGGTGTTGTTCATGTATTTATATCCATATCCTCCTTTAGTGAGACAGCAGATGCTGAAAACATTGCGAGCGTCACATGCACATAAGTAGGTGAAACCGTGCTTCTGCGCCATTCATTCACAAAGAGACACAGAACATGCAGGATTCATATTAAAGTCTTTTTGTGGTTTAATATTCACAGACACTAGTCCATATCGCCATTTGATTTAAATTTACTGACCTACTTTTGATTTATTCATTCAAAATTTGGCAAATTCCATTTTTATGACTGGATTCTGCGAGTCTGTCCACGTGGAAATCATAGGGGCCTACATAAGCAAACAGTCCTGCATTTGCTTGATATTTCATATCTGATGCTTTGACATTTATGAGACATTTAGAAGTATCATTTTAAGTTCCTTGCTGTGGCCGCTGCACTAGCACAGAATCAACACTCGAGCCATTTGTCTGTTGTTTTCTCCCTGGGCATTTACACTCATGAAAAACATTCACTGGATTTAAAGGATCAGTTCACTTCCAGAATACAGATTTCCAGATCATTTACTCACCCCCATGTCATCCAAGATGTTCATGTCTTTCTGTCTTCAGTCGCAAAGAAATTAAGGTTTTGGAGGAAAACATTCCAGGATTTTTCTCCATATAATGGACTTCAATGGGGACCAACAGGCTGAAGGTCCAAATCACAGTTTCAGTGCAGCTTCAAAGAGCTCTACACGATCCCAGACGATACATGATGACATAGGGGTGAGTCAATTATCAGGAATACTTTATTCTGGAAGTGAACTAATCACTAAGGCATGACTTGTTTCCCTGACTTTTAAACAAGGAACAGCTCTCATGCATAGCTGTCTTCTTTAATATTCACTGCACCTGACTAGTATCGTTCTGAAGTGACTGTTTAAGGCACATTACACAAGCTCAAGTCACGACTACATTAGCACTGATTAAAACGCCATTAAGCTAACAACGTGCCATTCTGCTCTAATTAAAGCGCCTGTGTTTCATGATCATGTTACTGCACACTTTGCCCTTCCAGCTCCTAAATCTACCTAATGATCCTCACAAAACACTGCAGCTGAGGAATTGTGTTAGCAGATGCATATGTACAATAACATGATCATCAAACATTAAACCACACATAAACTAAAACTGCCTAATGTTACCAAATCAAATGTAGATCCAGGAAGTGTTTTAGGACTGTGAAGCTTTGGGGATGTTGATGGAAGCGATCTACTCCATCCACGGTAATCCTGATGTAGTCTTTCATAAAAGCGTAATTTCCCCAGCTTTTTGTTCAAAATGTTGCTTTTTGTGTTTAAATATTTTTATTAGGAATTCCGCAGGAAATCACTTGCCACACTTTTTTTAAATGCAGACAAATAAAACAGATGCAAACAAACAGAACTTAAATTCTAACAGATATGCATGAAGGAAAAACAGAAAAAACTAAACAGAAAACACATCCAACCCAAAAAGTGCTGTCCAACAATAAAAGCAGGTAATGTAGGCATCAGAAACATATAAATCACAAGTTTGCAGAGAAGAAATAAACGGGGACCAATTTTTTTCAAATAGCAAAATCTTGTCGTTTAAGGTATACCTAATTCTGTATAAATGTAGTGTACCCATCAGCTCTGTCAGCCATATTTTAATCGTTGGAACTTCCTTTTTTTTTTTCTTTTTTTTTTTTACAGAACAAAAGAATAAGTTACTTGACAGAGATTAGCCCTTATGAAACAAACTGTTGTTGGACCTGTGTAAGTCTCAAACATTCTTCAGAAACTCCAAATATGATTAATATAGGATCTGGTTCAATACCTGTGTCCAATGTATCTGAAAAAAAAAAAAACTGGAAAATTTTGTTCCAGAAACTTTGTCATTTTGGACACATAACATAGGAATGGGACAGGTTGGAATCTAAAAACGGACATTTATTACATAATGGCGATACTTCTGGAAATATTTTGTGCAATTTACACTTGGAATAATGAGACAAGATAATAAGGCAATGGAACATGACTTTCAAGTTCAAGACTTTGTTCCCAAATTTCAATAGGAATTTCCATCGTGAATTCTTCTTCCCAGGCAGATTTAATTTTCTCCATAGATGGACTTTTCACCTGTTCTAAAGGTTGGAAGCTCATCTAGACCAAGCACTTCCATGAGCAGTTTGGCAACAAACTCTCTAGCACCTTTCCATTCCATTCCACCGCTTTCCATTCCTTCCCGTACTCCCGAGAGTCTTATATTTTGCCTTTTCGAACGGCCTTCCAGATCGAAGCATTTCTCTGTCAATTCTGACACCTCTTCGGACAGACTTTTAACTTGAGCTTGTAGTTTCGTCACAGCATCTGACGAGGCCGTAGGTACGGTGGTCATTTATGATTAATTGCATTGCATCAAACTTTGCATAAATTTTCCTCTCCAGCGTCTCCATCTCTCCTTTAAAGCTCTCTTTAATATCAGTTTTAACCTTCCCCAGATCCACTCGCTTGATATTGAAAGTATGTAACACTATAAAGCCTACGATATCATTAATGAGCTTTCTGTTGTCTAGTTTTGATGAAATTTGAATGAAAGTCAGCGGAGCTACAAAAAACGTCTTACTCCACCTTTAACCCAGAAACCCACCCCAAAACGTTGCTTTTTTCATGAAAAATTCCCACATACAAGTGTCTATAAAAAAAAGGAAGAATGCATGAAGCTAGAATAAAACTAGTTAAAAGCAGAGGCCCTATACTTTCTTTTGACATATTGCATATTCAAATATTCAACAAAACATTCTAGGGGCCATGACATTTTGTGAAAATTATCAAAAACAGTGGTGGTGGCTGGCAACTTTTAAAAAAAAAATGCTGGTGGGGAAAGAGTTCTCTTCAGTCCAACTGCAATGAATGTGGTTGTGGATGCTTGAGCCAATCAGCTGAGCTAAAAAATGTCATGTCATGTGACTAACGTCACAGAAGCCACAGGATAATGATGTCATGATGACAATTCTGATTGGCTGAGGACACCACAAGACCTTCACTAGTCATTACTATCATCTCCTCAGCATACATGGCTAGCTTTGAATGGCTGTGAAAAAATTAAAAAATTATTTTAACCCATGTACTGTCATCACTGAGGCTCCTCAACACTCTTACAATGAACTCGTGCATTATGCCATTTCTCTGAAACATTCCCCATTCAGAGTAACACATTATTTGGCACATTCTAACATTACAAAATAGAGTTTGAAAGAAACACTAAAGATGCAGTGCTGTTTGCCAGTGTAATGTCGGTTTTACCTGCTTTTGAAGTATTCGGAGTGTTTTTTAGCACATTGCTATGCTGTTGCCAAGGTGTTCTGGATTATTGCTAGATGGTTTTTTCCTGTCAGGTGCATGTGATATTACTGTTTTGACCAGTACAAGACACTAGGAAAACAAGAGGTATGAACTGAAAATGTCACATTACCATTGCTAAAAAAAAAAACAAAAAAAAACATTCATCTGCTGGTAACCATTGACTTCCATGGTATGGAAAAAATATATATTATGGAAGTCAAAGGGGACAAAAAACTCCATGGTTACCAACATTTTTTTTAATTTCTTTTGTATTCAATAAAGAAAGAAACTCAGCTTGAGTAAATGATGACAGACTTTTCATTTTTGGCTGAACTATCCCTTTAATAAGTTGATTAATTTGTGAATTAATTGTTTATTTATTTTATTGTTCAATATTTCTTTGTTGTTTAACATTTTAAATATGAACTATTTTTAATTTCTTTTTAATCTTAATTGTTCAGTGATTTGCTAATGAACTGTGGGCTAGTCAACTCTTCAACTGAATATCAAATTAAAATAATATCATATAGGTCCCACTCATGCTGCACAAAATGTGTTGTTTAATGACAAAATGTGTCATTAAAACTTTATCATGTGATATTTCTACAAATACTCATACACACACATCCATATTTATATACACATACACACGCTAAGATAAATAGTAATGGCACTAACTGATTTTTTTTTTTAAATGCAGGACTCATAAACATGCAGCAATAGGCTACCAGTGCATTTCTGGCTCAGCGTTTCACCAAATCCTCACTAATGTGTCAATTGCAGTAAAGTGTGTGCATGCACCACAATCCAGGCCTGTATTTGTCCTCACGATCGATCTCACGTGTCAATACACCAAGTGAAAGTAATTGGGTCTTTTGTGGATGGGTGTAAGTTTAATTATGTTGACTGCTCAGATCAATATTTAGCATCATGCAGGGACAGACCTTTACAGATGTCGTTTGACGAGGCATCCGCAAATGCCGTAAAAATATCTGAGACGGTGAGCAACTGTTATTATTATGATGATTTTCATGTGGGGTTTTGCTGAGTAATTTGGTGACAATTCTTTGGTAAAAGGGCCAAGTTAAGTCCACCGTTTGCCTCCGGGGGAGCAGACATGTTTTATAATGAGAGAACGTTTTTATTTCTCCAGAGGGAACAGCCATTAAATTTAAACACTGTTCATCTGACACTGAAAGCCATTCACGTCTCATTGCCCATAAATAGACTAGTTTGCGCAATTTTATCTCTTGTGCATTTCTCTCTTCTGAGAGTTAGTAGATATCTGTATTGTTACAAAACTGCAACGTGTAATGCTGTTAATGTTAACTGTCAAATAGCTTTACGTTGAAAAAGAAGCATCACCATTGGGATGTGTGTTCATGAATGATCAAATCAAGTAGGTCTTGTCTTTGATTTCAGAGCCATAAATTTCATTTAAAGAATCATATTTGTGAAGCATAATGGTTACGCCATCTATCTGCCCATGCTAACGAGCCAAACCCTGATCCTCTGGATCAAATCAAGTCCTGTGCTAAAATGGCACATGAATGCAGCATCATGGTGACTTTCAAACGTAATAATAAGAGCATCATACCACGAGTGTGCAGAGATACAGTGAGCTACAGCCGAGGTGAAGTGAGGCGACGACCCAGGAAGCACAGTCTCTCATCTGTCTCCTGAAACCTCTCATTCATCGCTCTGCACTCTCACAGGACAGCCTCACCTGAGGATGATGTCATTCAAAGGTGACAGCACTGAGAATTACCTGTGAAAATATTATATTTATATGGATGAGTTCCCGTGTGACTGACAGTGTCATTTAGAGGGATTCAGCCAATGTCTTCAGTCAGCACACACTGTGTGTTTACATTTGCTCATTTTTATTGGCGTGATCCAATTAAGATACTGAAAAGAACACATTTACTTAGCAGGCTGAGTAGGGTTGAGAAACGGCAGCAGAAAATGCTGATAATGTATACATCGTAAGGTAGAAAAATGTTCTGGCAGAAAATTACTAATAACCTTTTTGCTACTTGAAATAAAAATAAAATGGAAAATTCAAATAAAATAAAAAATGTCAGCCAGTTTAGCACACTTGATGTACTAAAATAACTAAAACTACAATTAAAATTAAAAAAAAAAAAAAAAACTAAAATCTAACTAAAATCTAGTTGATAGTGAGAATTGGTCCTTAAAATAAAGTGTTACCCAACTATACATCGAGTACCTCAATGACACTGAAATAACACTGGCTTTAACCCTTCAAAATGTCTTAAACAACAAGCACAACACAATACAATGCAAAATTTAAAATACAAGTAAGAACACCTGTGAAAAATCAACACAGAAATACTTTACTAAAGAGTTCAACTGTAGCGAAAAGGCATTTTAAATCTCTAGCTAGATTTAACAACTGACAGACAATGACAACAGTTATAATCGAGTTCTTATTCAAGAGAATGTCATGTATAAACAAAACTATTGACCACTCTTGGTTATGACGCAGGATGAGTGTTTAGAAGAACCCATAAATGTCCTTATTTAGGCTGGGAGGAAACACAGTCCAGGTCCCAGAGCAGCTCCTCAGAAATGGAGCACATGCAGCTATCTAATCTAGGAGCATGTTGTTTGATGCTCAAGGACATCATCACCTCCACCCATATTGAAGAGAAGGGCGAAATTTAATTGAGAGCACCATTTAAGAAAGTCAGAGAGCTTTGGCAATGTCAACACGCAGCTATGTCAACGTAGCACACAATCCCAGGAGTCTCTTTCTCAAGTCATCAGAAACAGCATGATATGTTTTGTTTCCAACCTTTGTCCCGAGCACATTTTTGATGCTTGGCGGCAGAGCACGAGGTGAGAGGACTAGTCAAAGTCACAGGAGAAAGTGGGGTTATCGTGAAAAACAAACACGCAGAACACAAGGGCAATTACTGCCCTCATATACCGTTTTCCCCTCAAGATACACATAACCTCAATGCTAGATGATTGCCAGCACAATATGAAAGTAGCCATCTCGAAGTCACCTTTCCATAATGAAAAGAAGAGAGAAGTCAATGGTGAAAGCACAACATACCCTAGAAAAGATGTTAAAACTAAGAGGTTGAATAATGCAAAATACAGGCAGATCATTTTGTGTGATCAGCTGCATATTGCTTTTGCCACCAAATCTGTGACCAACTTATGATGTGAAAAAAAAAATGCTCACACTTACAAAATCAAAAGCCTGAAATGTCATTCCTTCAGACTTTTAATATACACATGAATGTAATCTGTATTCATATGATCTTTTCTCAATTCATATGTTTTTTCTGTCCTCTGATAAGCATTGTTCTGGGCTGCCGTTCCCAAAGGCATCAATGGTTTCTTATGATACTTTTGGGAAACGCAGCCCTGTTTGAATACACTGTCAGCAGTGAGTGAACGCTCTCTGTGATCGATTGGTTCTGTCTTGCAACATTTGCGTGTGTTCAGAGGAGCAGGAAAATAGTTCTATCCTACACAATTATTCACTAACATAGGTTATTCGTCCAATTCAATGTGTACGCATGCACGCATTAATTATTTTTTTTGTTAAATGAACAAAATCACTGGTAAATAAAACACCTTAGGTATCGATATTTTTTATTTGAGTATCGATACTCACATCAGTATCGATAGTTTCAGTTGGAAATACGTCACTATACTCAAAATAAAGTCAGCAGCAGCTTCCGGTTCATGCGGACTTTAAGCAAAACTGAACTGCTGGACCACCAGCACCCCTGTTTCCCATGTTGGTCCTAAGCAAACCAGCATCCCATGCTAGTTCCAGTACGTAAAACAGACATTATGCTATTAGTGCTCTGACCCGTAATAAAACACGAATCAACATAGTTTACATTGCATCACATTTGCTGTGAATTCACTAGGTTCACAGAACAATGTAATGTAGGTAACTATTTCCAAACCAGTTACTGCTTTAGTCTATTTGCCTGGTCTGTTTGTGTAATAGCACTGCCAATTTATAGTTTCCATCGTTATCTGGCAAAGACTGAGCTTCTTGTCTTCCCTGCTACTCCAACTCTACTGGCTGGTGGAATGATCTTCCCACCCCTATCCGGAATGCTGAATCCTTGACAATTTTCAAGCGACAGCTGAAAACTCATCTCTTTCGACGCTACTTGACTTCATCCTAAATTTAAAAAAAACTTTGTGTTTGTCTTTATCTTTATTTATTCCTTCCCTTTCTAGCTTGTACTGATTTAAACAATGCCTGAAACTTGGTATTACGAGCACTTCCTGTGACTGTTTGCCTCTTTAAGATGAGTCGCTTTATGTATTCCCCAATTGTAAGTCGCTTTCATGCTGAGCTGATCGAAATGAGCACAGCTGATCACAGTTGAAAGTCAAATGGCTTTGTGTGCCTTTGAGAAGGTGATGAGCTACACCTGATTGAGATTACAAGTCATTTTTAGGAGAGGGGTGATCCTTTTTACAACTCAGTGATTCTGGTTTATTTTTTTATTTTTTTCTGACATGTTGGTGTTATATTTTTCACTTGGATGTTATAAGTTGCATCAAGTAAATCGAGCTGGATAAAACAAAAGCAACAAAATGTGATTATTTTAAAGGGGGCTGATTCTTTTCTATACCCACTGTATGCACATATACAAATTCTATTTGGATATTTTATATATTTTGTAAATTAAACATATCTTCATATATCCAGAGAATGTATGTATATGCTAATAATATATTGCCTTACAAGCAACATATATGGATATCAATGTACTGTATGTCATGTATCACATTTCTGTATGTGCATGCCTAGAAAATAAAAATTAAATGGTATAAGTTTTGATCAATTAATAATTTGTAATCAAATTGTAATCGCACATGATGAGTTAAGATCTTAAGTTCTTTTTCATTAGTGAACAACTGGCGATGCATGTGCATAAGCAGCAGTATGAGGAGAGAAACAGATGTGTGTGAAGAATAGCCACACACCCTCATGGATCATAGAGCAATGATAGATTTATACAAATAAAAGGCTTGAGCACTCCAGGAAAGCATTGTGGTATCGCTTTCATTCTCATGCTTTCACGGCTCCGTTCTGCTCTAAGAGCTGGAAGCAACACAGTCAGTGTTTGAAGAACAAACAGATCCCGTCCTCCTCTTATCTCTAAATGTCTTTTTAAACACGTCACAGCTCCTCGTAGTCTCTTTAATAAAGCAGGAAATGCATGCTTCATTTTAGCTCCCTGCTGAAAATACAGCATAAAGAGCACGCAGTAGGTCTAGGCTGGTTTATGCTCTATTTTAGTTCATTTTTTATTTTATATTTTATATTTTTAGAGGACGTTATGGTATTGTATTTATGCATAGTTGTAATCCATTTACTACCTCTTAACCAATTTTGAGCATAGACCTGAAAATGATATTACCATCATAAATCATAAATCTTGAATATTTTGAGCAGTGACTTAAGTATGCTCTCCTTTTAAAGAAGACACTAGGAATATTTTTGCTGTAGTAAAACAAACGTTACACCAACAACAACAACAACAACGAAATGGGAAATAAAAAAAAAAAAGGTATAGAAATTTACGTTTATTTTTATTAAACGCATAAAAAATACTATTTTAGAATTTTTTTTAATTTGAAATATACAATTTTCCAAAACATGTTTTGGAAAATCCCATATCAAAGCCATAAACAAACAAGTCGTGTGCCAAATTTCAGGTTGAAATCTAAAAAAAAGAGCTTTCAATAAGATTTTTTTTTCTTTTTTTTGTGGCACAGTACCAAACTTTTAAATTCCTTTAATTTCCAATGTGCGGTCAAGTGCTATTTTTATTTTATTTTATTTTATTTTATTTTAGATTTTTTTTCAGGACTATTTAAACTTTTCATGTCCATGTTTTTTTTTTCTGATGAAGTAAAAAATTCTAAAAAACACAAAACTGTTCAGTCAGAATTGACCAAAGAACGCCAGAGGGTTAAAAAATTATGCAATTATGCAAGCAATTATGACGTGTGTCCCAGATTTCTGTCAGTTCTTTAAAAACGGAACTAGAAATTTCACTGACTCGTTCATGAATTCATGTGTCAGTTCTTTTCAGTGAACTGACAAAACAGGCTTGCTAAACCGTTTGAATGGAAGTGTGATTCAGGTTGATTCATTCAGATCAGTCTCTTACTGAATGATTTTGAGCAGCTGCTCAGGGATAGTTCACTGTCATCATTTACTTGTAATGAGCCTGTATGAGTTTCTTTCTTCTGCTGAACACAAGAGAAGATATTTTGAAGAATGCTGGAAACCAAACAGTTGATGGACCCCATTTACTTCCACACACTCTCAGTAAAAAAGCACAAAAGCTGTCAGTGGGACAGTACCTTTTCAAAAAGTACACCTTTCTACCTAAAGGGTCCATATTAGTACCTAAAAGTTAGTACCCGACAAACCTTTTTTCTAGTGTAGTATAGAAAACTCAACTTTTGGGTTGCATTATACGGACTTTTAAAGTTTTGTTTAAAATAAATAAAGTCATGCACATGATGGTGAGTAACTGTTTGGTCTGTAATTCGCATATGGCACCTCTGCACCTTGATAAAATGGCACACTGTATCTTTACAAACAAATACATTTCAGTTGCAGTGTTTCTGTGCCAGTTTTGCAATAGCAATGCCATGCCTCTTCATTATAAATGTCCAGCATTCTCTCTGCATGCTGATATGAGCAGCTTCATCAGGGCTGAATGAAATCCACTGCAGTTCTTCTCCTCTCCTGCTGTGATCAAACAGGACGCAGGTGTTAGAGGGCTTTAGAGAGCTGCAGCGGTGCTCTTAATTCCAGGCGTCCATGAAGGTGAAAGTGCATGAGGACGATCAGTTTAGCTCAACCCCCTCAAGCGGCCCACCTCACACGAGCCTCATCCATCACAGACACAATGCTCTGCCTCCAGTAATGATGAAGGGCCAGAGAGGTCAGTGACAGGTCATCGTGAGGGGGCCATTGATCAGCGGCAGGAAACGTCCAGTCATTAGGACGCGGCTGGCAGGTGAGCCTCAATCGCTGGACATAAAATGAAAGAACTGAATATCTAGTTCATTCTAGTTCATGTTTGGGAGTGAATGATTCAAACTGTTGAGGGTTAGTTTGAAACACTCCTATTGGCAATGCAAGCTACATTTACATTTGCAGCAGCTTGACAAACTACACTTTCTACGTAGCTTGCTCGGCCACCATTCATATTGAATCATAACGAGTTAAAATCCCACAGGAACAGTCCAAATCTATTTACATGAGTGTGCTTTAACCCTTGTGCGTCAATTTTAAAAAAATGACACTGTCAAACATTATGATAGTTTATTTTCTACCAACATCAGTCCTAATCATAAGTACCAAAAATGCAGCGATTTTCAGGATTTTAACCCTTTGAATGCTAGTTTGTTTACATAATGGCACTGCTGGATTTTTGTTTGTTTTTTCTATTTACTACTAACCAGAATTTATTTTGGATTATTTCAGTCTCGGACAAGTCAATTATTAGAAACAATATTCATTTTGATACATTAGTATTTTTGTGAAATTATAGCTTCATGAAAGGAAATAATGGTTAAATATTGTAATTAATAGAAAAAAGATCTGCACACTGTTATTCTCCCTTTATTCAAAAACGTTAAAAATAGCAACGTTTTGGTCAAAGACCTTCGTCAGGCAAACACAAAAAACGCAGGTCTTTGACCGAAACGTTGCTATTTTTAACTTTTTTGAATAAAGGGAGAATAACTTCCTTAAAAAAGATCTTTTTTCTATTATTTGATGTACCTTTTGATCTTGCACCTAGCCAAGACTTTTTTGGATGTGCGTACTTTGACCCTTCTTTAAATATTGCAATTTCAATTCAAATACACATTTTTGGGAAAATGCTGTTTGCATTAACACAGAAAAAAAAAATGTGAAAAACACAAAAATGTCCCTAAAGGCATAAGGATAAACAGATATTATTTTCCAAACTAAAACGATGTGACTGTCTCCAGCATGCAGGGCCAGTTTGTGGACAGCACACTCCTCCGCTTTACCAAACTGACTGCTTTATTTATAACTCCTTCTGAGGCAGAGTTAAGAAAAGATGAGCGCTTAGCTGTGAGCATCCAATCCATATTTGTGACCATCAGGATTCACAAGATAACAGTCTTTCCACGTGTGAGAACAGCCTTCTTTTCTGTGAATTTCACTGGCAATTAATTAAGATGAGTTGTAAATCAAAAGGACAGGTTACTTCACGAGTGTTGATATTTTCCTCCAGTAAACTCAAATGAGAGACAGCACATAAGAGTGGCTAATGAAGTTCCTCTGTGGAATGACAGATAAGTGGAGCACACAGAAACCTGTTGCGGTTAGTCCAATTAGAAAAAGACAAAAGATGATCATAGTGCTTTATAAAAGCTGATTAACATTCACATCCTTGAAAGAGCACAGTTACGCATTATTGCATCACTAGACAAAGACGCAATAATGACTACTAGCTGAGAAACATAATGTCTGATCATCTGATTTATTTATTTTTTTGTCTGCATGACTTCTTCTAAAGTCATCTGTTTCATTTCATCGATGCATCAAAGCACATGTACGCCCAGCAATACATATCAGATATATACAAAATTTAAAAAAACATGCAAAATGCATGATTCAGGAGAAGCATTACTGCAATATGGAGAACTGTTCTGCACAGTCGGTTCCTCAAACAGATCAAAATTAATATTGGCCATATTTTGCTCCTCATGTTTTTTCTGGTGTCTGGTGTTTTATTTGCTCTAAAAGAATGCTGAATGTCACATACAGTATGACGTGTCTTAGGGATCATTTTGACCGTGTTAATGCAAACACAACATAAATATTGCAAAAAAATTGAATTTTTAATGGAATTTTAACATTTTACCCTCATTTTCTTTCATAAATCTTCACAAAACATAGTTACCCTCAAGAACTTAAAAACAAAAATGTCCTCTTGGAAACCCGTTAAAACTGCAATATTTAATCCCAGTACCATTTAAGCATAAAATCACGCATTCTTTGTTAGCATGCTTTCATTCTGTTGGCAACTTTCCACCAAATGGCACCACTTTTGAGGTTTGTTGTTTTTTGTTTTGTTGTTTTTTTTTTTTTACATCAAAATGAATGTTGTTTCTAATCACTGACTTATCCAAAACTGCAATAATAATAAAATAATAATCTAGTAGTATATGGAAGCTAATTGATTTGTTTTGGGGGTTTTTTTTATTTATTTTTTTTTTTTTTTAAAGAAAGAACAGTGACATTATGTAAACAAACTGGCATTTAAAGGGTTAAAATCGTTTTTTATTGTTATCAGATCTGAAAATCTATGTCAGTAAAAGCAGAATATATATATATATAAAAATGTATGACTGTTTTTTGACACAGACATATTTGTCCTCTAAAGACCTGACGCACAAGGGTTAAACCTGGATAGTGATTTAGTTCTTGCAGCATTACTGAGATGCTCCAGTAAATCTCACAGGCTCACAATTATCTTTAAAATGTTCAGCACAAGCCACTGATAAAGACTGTGCTAGCTGATATGATTTTAAACTGAGCTTAGGTCCAAAATATTCCATTGTCCCTTTGCACGCCTCACTTTTCTATTTATAAATCAATTTTGCCTCGTCAGTTCAGTAAGCACAGATAAGCCCGGTGAGATGCACAAATCATTGGTGTGTACTTGCTAAACATCACAAAAAGCAGCTTTAAATATTACCACAAAACACTGTGACCCAGTTCTCCAATGTAGTTTGATGAAATCAGGAGCTTAGCACAGGGTTAATAGCAAGGGCTGTATAATTAACATAGGGCTGCAATTTGGAGTCCACAACATGCCTTACATGTCGGTGTAATAGACCCTCGAGTGATAGATCTTTATTTCCTACAAGATCTGCTTGAGTTTTAGTCTGGAGAAAGCCAAAGAACTCCACTGCTGCCAACCGATAAACATGATGGAAATCAATGACAGTAAGCTGCCATCTTTTGGGACTCATTAAGTTTAACAGTTGCTGTTTTATGTTGTATAACGCTGAAGTGAAATTTCTAACGACTGTAAGAACATCTGCTGAAGGAGTTCCTCAGCTGAGGAATCACCTGTATGCCAATATACAGGAATTATGCGTCTGAAATGATGTATTTTAGTGATGAATTAAAGCATTCCTTTTTAGTCAAGTATATTGTGAAGTCAAGGCATGTCGACACACTGAAATAAATAATCAACTCTCAGAAAAAAAGGTTTTTGTACACTTTAGGTACTAATATGTATCTTTACGTTACCAATATGCACACTTTAGGTACCTTTTGAAATGGTAACGTCCTAGTGACAGCTTTTGTGCCTTTTTTTATGAGAGTGAAACATACAGAGATAGAAGTTGAAACTCAAGAAAGTTTATGTTTTTGTCATTAAATGTGACTTAAATTACGTTTCAAATGGACTGAAGGCCATAAACACTGGGACAGAGTTTTTAGAGATTTTAGCAGGCTCAGATCCCTTATTTTTTGCCGTATGTTATCCTGAGCCAGACACTGTTATGCCTGTTAAGTATATGTAAGGATTACTGTGTGTGTCTCTCGAGTCGTGTGGTGAACAGCATCACCGTGAGCCTGCCATCGTGACCCCGGTCATCAAACGCACCACCGCAGAAGGTCACCGGTGTCAGTTCTCAAAGTCATCACATTCCAATCTCTTTTCCCTGCGTGTCCTGCAAAAGAATAGAATAGAAAAGGCATGCAGGGAGATGAGCAGCCGGAGGATCTACTGAGTAAACAGCATGAGACTCTCACGTCTCCAGTACACAAATAAACACAGGATTCAGTGTTTCGTCAGACAAGCACAGAGTCATTTGCTCTAGAGCTGGGTTGATGATATCCATTAATCGATCTTCATTTTGATGAACCAGTATCGATTCTTAAATCTTAAGATCTATCTTTAAGTGGTAACACTTTACAATAAGGTTCCATTAGTTAATGTTAGTTAATGTATTAACTAACACGAACGAACCATGAACAGTACATTTCTTACAGTATTTATTCATCTTTGTTAATGTTAGTTCATGAAAATACCGTTGTTCATTGTTAGTTCATGTTAATTCGGAATGGATTTGAGGATGCTGATTGGATAAATTTTGTCATACCTTGAACATGTTTATATATTGAATTAACTGCTATAGAGCCATTTTTCCTCGAGGCAGATCCCATTGGTCTGCCTTAAAGGGGTCATATGATGCGATTTTAATTTTTCTTTTCTCTTTGGAGTGTTACAAGCTCTTGGTGCATAAAGAAGATCTGTAAAGTTGCAAAGACTAAAAAATCGACGCGTTTCAGAAAGGCGGGGCATAGAGGAGAAACAATAATGTACAGTATGTGGAAAATAGTGTTTTTTGAACCTTAAACCGCATAAACACATTTCATTACACCAAATACACAAAATAATGTTCTTTTTAGCAACATCATATGACCCCTTTAACTGATAATATAGACTGGAGAAGAGCATGGCTGTTACCACAGAAATATTTTCTTCCTAACAAGACCAAAGAAGTCCACTTTAAAATACTGCATAAAATATACCCTGGTAATTTAACTGTGTCCAAATGTGTTTATATTCTAAATATTTGCAGATTTTGTGGTAATGGTACTTTTGGTTCAGAAGTTTTGGTTTGACTTGTATACCAATTTAAACAAACCCCCCACCTTTGCACAATCTTTTAATTTGAAAGATATTATTTGTTATTACACTGACAATGCCAACAAATCTAATATAATTTCAACTTTTTTCATTTTATTTGGTCATTTTTTTTATAAAAAAACTCAAATGTATGGCCTCACTTCCTACCCTGTCACACTTTTTGACTGACTAAGGTAGACTCTATTTCTGAAGATATATGAATAATTCATTTCTTGTGACTCATATTAAGTTCAGCCTGCTTTCTTTTTTTTCTCTCGTTATCATTAAATGCACTTTATCTCTTATTTGTCCTCTTCATATGCATGAATAACTCGTTTATACGTTTTTTTTTTTGTGGTTTTTTTTTTAATGCTTCGTAATGTTTTCCTGAAAGTGTTTGTATATTTTCAACTGTTTTTGAATAAAAATAAATAATAAATAAAACAGCTGTAGACCCGCCAACTTTTGCTCAGGTGATTTTCTATCATATTATATTATGTAATTTTTAATTATTCTTATTATTGTGTGTGTGTGTGTGTGTGTGTGTGTGTGTGTGGTTCAAGGAGGGCAGAGCCCTAGCGCCCTCTATTGGCCAGCTGCCATTATTGTCTAGACTAATAATAGTGTGTGTGAGAGCGTCTTTCCCAGCCCTGCCTCTCAGCTCTGTCTCACTGCTCAGGTGAACAATACACTTTCGTTAACCCTAAACACAATCACACTGACACAGAGGTCACACTTCCACATCTCTGCTTCAAACATCCGTCTCTGTCTGTCTGTCTGTGTGTGTGTGTGTGTGTGTGTGTGTGTGTGTCTGTGTCTGTGTGTGTGTGTTGGTTTGGTTTTAGTCTGTGGATTTCAATCTGATCTTTTCTAGATTTCATCATTCAGAATTTCTGAAGAAGTCTCTCTCGCAGTTAAAGATTTAAACAGGGCTCGCTTTATAAACACCTACAAAAATGATGTCTTTGTCTAATTGTTAGCTTGTTTCTATGCTTTTCTTGTATTTTATTGCCTTAACTGTCCCTGTGCAGCACTTTGCAGCTCTATAAATATGAGTAAACAGTGTACACACATACACACACGCACACACACGCACACACATCACATAGACCTGTGTTTTTCTCTCAGGTTAATGATATTATCCATAAACACAACTACATAATGTGAACACCCATTATTATAGGGGTTAATAAATGCAGATAAATGTAGTTTTTATATCAGTGTAGTGATATAAAAAATGACAAATCATAGGAGCTTGTTTAGCAGGAGCATCTGTAATCATAAACGCCCAATTTTTGGGTGTTTTAAGAACAACATCTTTACGATTATGACTGAGTACACAAAGCATGGCAAGACTTCATCAGCACAGAAGAAAAGTGAATGATAGTGATCGTCAATCACTAGTAAGCATTGTGGCCAAACAACACAGAACTACTGCAACAAAGTGACACAAGCCTCAGTATTCACCGTGAAGACCCCGATTCCACAGAAACTGACCACAGAGAACCTAACAAAGCCAAGATCAATGAAAGAGCTGAAATCACTAAAACACAGACACCAATGCTAAAAAGATGGATTATAAAACCTGGACAGTTTGAGCACCAAGATCAAATCACCTGACTCGACTAAGATCAAACCAGAGTGGATAGCTTTGAAGAGAAGAGTGAGAAGTAGAATCCTTCCTCTAATATCTCTGAAACAACTGGCAGATGTTTGTACAGGCAACATTCAACTGGAGACTATTTAGAAGTTGTATGAACTTATTCTAGGAAGGTTTGAAGCTGTATTAAAGGCAAATGGTGGTAAGACACCTTAATAATGAAATATTGCATATTTCCCATGTGCAGATATTTTATTTTCATTTAGGATGGTTATTATAGTTATTTTAAACAAGCCAGTTTGTTTAAGTTTTTATAAGGTTTTGTTTGCACAAATATACATTTCTGAGTTATCCACATTTGTTTTCCTCCGGTTTAATCTCACAGGAGCTTTGTGAATGAATGGACACTGACTCCTAGTGTTTCTCTGTGGAACTATTCGATCATTTGTCTGCTGAGCTTCAGTTGTTCTTTAGAACTGATTCTTTTTATTTACTTTCTGAAAACATATTTGTTTGTTTGTTTATGACAGTGTTCCTCATCCCTTTAATTAAACGCAATGCACCTGATGTGTTGAAGCATGATGAGAACCCTGTTGAAGTATATAGCAGCACACTTTACACACTTTACTCATACTCATAATCAGACTACAATTACTTTTTTATTGATTACATATTACAATTGCCTTACAAATGCATTAAAATGCACAAATTCACATTATTTCTTACTTACATGTAATGCATGGATTCCCTGTTCACTTTCAGAGTGTTTCTAAAGTTATGTTACTTGGTACAATCTTCATATTACATTCCTGCAAAGATGGCAGAAAATGTACTCAGCTGTCCTGTGAGAAAACATGAGTGCAGTTGTGTTTTAGACCACACATGAGGGCGCAGCCTTGACAGTGAGACACAGCTCAGGCCTCACCTGTCTGGAAGACCTCGATTAGCTGGTCCAGGTGTGTTTAATGAGGGTTGGAGCTCAACTCTGCAGGACAGCGGCCCTCCAAGAGCAGAAGTGAAGAATCGGCGTTGTGCTGGAAGGCAAAGAAATCTTAAAGAGACGTATAAAATTTGAACACGAAGAGCAATTAATGGCAAGTGCTTCTTTCCCTTTTATGACCCTTTAATTCTCTTCCGTCTGGACTCAGACAGCTGCTCTTGTGATCTATAATGCATATTGTGAAGAGCAGTTTGGAATAATAATCCAGGAGGCCTGGAGGAAGCAGATGAGATGGAAAAAACATCCATTTAATGGTCTTAAATATTCTCTGTCAACTTGGCAGGGCTTTGAACGTGCTGCTGAATATTCAGATGCCGACACGTCTCTTGTCCTAAGCTCATCACAGATCAATGATAGAGAATCATTAAATAAGTCATCGCTTGATTTTACATCGGGACCTGACCTGCAGTTCTTTGAAAACGAAGCAGCGATGGATGTTCATGTTCATTATTGATGTATCATTGGCATGGGTGAGTTTGAAGAACCATCCTCCTGAGCTCTGATCATTTGATTGAACGCAGCTTCCTACAACAATTACTGACACTGAACGTTAGACATAGCTGAAGACCTCAAGCACGTGTTTTACTACCCTGGATAACAATCCTGAAAAATCAGACACATTACAATATACATGTTAAAGCTGTAGCTCCTAATGTCGGTGTTATGGATCATAGGTATCAATAAGGTATTTTTTCCCCCACAAACATAACTGGAGCTATATATGTAATATAGTTACATGTACACAGAATGCAAATATTGCATGCTTTGAAGAAATGCTAACCTTAGTCCTGAAAGTTTCAAATATTGTTTGAGGTCACAGAACCTCTGGAATTAGTTGGCAGGTTCCAGTATATCTGTGTGACAGCAGACTTTTTCACCAAGTGGTCTTAGGCCTGTCCTCTGAATAAGTGCAAAAGAGCTTGTGCACTGCATTCCTGATTTTTATACATTTTATTTATTTATTTTTCACTGAACAATACCTGAAACAGTATGTCTTTTATCTGAAGCACTTTAGAATAATGGTCTGTAATTGCAGGAAGTAATGCAGGATCATTGAGTTGTAACCTACTACGGTATCACTTCAGCTAGGCTACTATTAACAAGGATTAACTAATCAGTAAGTAATAGCGAATTTAGGACTGAGATGGTTTCCTTACCAGGTCACTAGATTACATTACATTTTAGTATAGAATAGTAATATATTTCTGTCATAATTTCCTCAAGTTAATCCAAACTTTTATTTTGATGGGTTGTTGTCTTTCAGTTTTAGTGACGGTAGTTTTTCTGAAATGAAACGGTGTAAAGCTGGTGAAGTGACTCTCAGAGTAGTCTGGCAACTTTGAATTGTGAGATAAAAAGTCACAATTACCTTTTTATTTATTTATTTTAAAGTGGTGTAAACATGCTTCCATACTTATCTTTCAACCACTTTTTTGCAATTCTGCATTTTGTTTGTTTGTTTTTATTCTCACCTGAGCGTCTGAACCCTATATATTCTAATTGGGAGAGTTCTTCCAGCTCTGCATTGTGTTATATTTATTATTAGTAGTAGTATTTTTAGTTTTGTTGTTGTATTAGAAACCATAAAACCATGGTAATGAGGAGCATTGATCTCAAGGAGTCATGATCTTACTAATACAACATTTATCTCTGGATTCATGAATTAAAGCAGCTTTTCAGCTACAACTACAAAGGAGAATTTGATCATTCTAAACATTTTTAATTGATGTCAAATATCAAGAGCCTGCAATATAATGGAGTTTTAATATTGTTAAATGTATTTGCAGTTTATCCACAAATATCTATTATTTGTTTCTGTTATTTGTTTATTTATAAATGATTTATTCCAATGTAAATGCTCTAACCCCAGCAAAACAATTGATGATTCTCCTCTTCTAGGGCCAGAAAGAAGACTTCTAGTAATAAAACTATTCAAAGTAAACCACTTTTTATGCTCAAAAGTTGTTGCTGTTGGATCATCTTCAGTCTGGAGAATCATGCTGGTTTAGCTCCAGTGCAAAGACACAAACCAAATTCTGACGAAATATGAAACTCATGCTCATGTTTCAGGGTATTTATGAACAAAAAGTACAAAGATGAGGCAGGTTGAAAGGCGATAACACTGAACCCGTATCATTACTAGCAGAGTTTAGGGAAACACATAACTTCTGCCCAGTAACAGGAGCAGCCACAACCCCAGATTTATTTCAACAAAATAGTGAAAATACAGTTTATATAGCGCACTCTCTTCTCAGCTGTACATGATCAGTAACATTCCTTTACAACAAAACATACAGTAAAAAAACCCTTATGCTTATATCATTAATACAATCAATGCTGTTGCCAATACAACACATACTAAAAAATAACAAGAAAAAAAGCATCTGGGTCCAGACAGGTAATGATAAAAATGTAATACTCCAGTTATGTCCCTTAATATAATACATTTATTTGTTTCATTTCAACCCTATACATCTAAGGTTTAGTTCATGTACAAATGTATTTATTTGCTTACAGAGAGCAACAGCTATTAAACCGTTTTTTTTTTTGCATTCTATACAAAATTTCTCGTCCAAAGAGCATGAGCTAACAAGGAATGAAAATGCACATCTAGCATATAAATATATTTTCCCTTGACAAGCAGTATCGATCTCGCTCACTATGTACAACGACAGGAGTAGCAAATCCAATAGCTGAGACTGTACAAATCAGACGACGCATCCGCACCATCCTTACTGCGTAAAAAAAACAGGCAGATGCAGCACGATGTGCATTTCAGCGAGAAGAAACACTGTAAACCGAGAATGTGTGTAAACACATCAGATGCTGAAATCATGATCCGTCCTGATCTCACAAAGCTTGTTCGACTTCACGAGCAAACCAGAAGAGTGTGCATCATTAAAGTACCATAAAGGTTTGTTTCTGAAGCATGTTTGATCTGTGTTGGGTACATGAGGTGCTACATGCACACGGTGTGACGCTAAATCAAATCGGTTTTCTCCGAGAGGAACTGAGTGGATGGTGAAAAGTGCGTGACAGGTGGGTGAAAAATAAGACGTCAGCTTAAGGAAGCATTTGGAGAGATGGTGAAGGCTTCATTTCTGCAAGATCTTTCTTCACCGGTCACTGAAAAAACGTCCGTCTCGAGTTGGTCGATGATCAAGAATAGGCTTGTTTTGTCGTTAAATGACCTCAAAGATGCTGCAAACCTGTAGAGTACCATCTCTGGCACGAACCTGGAGTTTAACGCAGGAGTGTCCGTGAAGCGCTGACGTCCAGTCACACGGCAGAAATCTGCTCATCTGAAAGACACACAGGAGGATAAGCACATGACGTTGAGTTCAAACCACTGCTGGTCTGCACTGAGCGCTTCATCAACACTGACCCACAGCAACGCTATTTATACCCGATGGCACTAAAACACGACCAGGCCACATTTCACCCCACTATAAATAAAGAAAAAGGTTCATTCATGTGATAAGTTGGATTGTAATGACTTTTTTTTTTTTCTTCATTTCAATGCGCTACTTTTCCATTGTTTTTCTATGTACATGCGCTAGACCGACATGTGTCTCGCATGTGAATGCTGTGTTTTTAAGACGCTGTGTCAAGTTAAAAGAATTTCAACTTTTAGTCGCAGCGCCGCTCATCAGTGTCAGTTCCAAAACAGTGGACCAATCAGAAGAGCCCGGAGGCGGGGCAAGCGTTGCAAGCTTTTGTTTACAGTAGCAAGCTGGTTTTATTTGACGGCAACATGGCGGAGGAGGCATTCTGCGCTGCGCTTTTTTAAAATCCATTCCTGAGCGCTGCGTCTCGTGTTTTTAGACGCATTTTGTGTGAACGGCTCCTTGCACTGTAAAGCACGTCTACATCACCATAGTAGGTGAATGACATATGAACAAACCCTTCTGGAGAACCCTTCAAAATATAGATAGGAATAAATCTGTAAAGTCTGATGTACATACTGCTGAATTTGAGATTTCTGGATCAAATCTTTTAAAGATATGTAACTTAAAACTACAGATGCAAATAGATGAAGTGCATTAAAATAAACCCAGTGCAGTCACTAATTCTATCCCTTAAAACTCATCATTGTTAATCAAACTGACATTTTAAAACTTTTCCAGCGAAAATAATCCAAATCCTTAAAATGGCTTGAATGTAACTAAATTCAGCACAAGAAATGCTAGTGTAATGTAGAAGTAGCCAAAAATCATATTTTCTTGGTGTCAAATAAATACCATTTAGGTCTTGGGATTGAGGGGTGAAATGCAAGCCGGACGTGTTTCTCTGCTCTGCAGGGTTTGAGCACATACCCTCCTCACTATCAGCGTGAGAATGGAGAGTAACACTGGGCGGTCTGGACAGGCTGTGTCGCAGCTTGCACCTCTGCAAGGCCACGCTATACTCGGGCGGCTTTACGTGGGCCGGCCGCAAGGCTCCTCCGTCCTGCGCGTCGCCCAGCATCAGGCCCTGGTACCCCGGCGGAGTCGGGGGCGGCGCTTTGAGCCTATCGTCTTTGCAGGGTGACGTTACACAGTACACTGGCAGGAAGCAGGCGGAGAGGTGCAGGAAGTGACGTGATGAAGGGGAAGGAGCACAGAAAGAAACAAAACACACAGACACACACACACAAAGCAAACATCAATGAATGAAACGGGGTACGTAAATCAAAAAGACATTCACTAAGACACTGACACAACTGCACCAGACACAACACAAGCAGATTTACATTAAAGGGATAGTTCACCCAAAAACTATTCTCCGCAATGTCCGAACTGTCCTGAGCACGTTCTCAGACGCGTCTTCTTCTTCTTCTTCTTGCTTTATGGTAGATCGCAGACTTATAAGTGCATTACCGCCACCTATCTCTCAATTAGGAGTGTCAATGGTCCATTTGAGAGATAGGTGGCGGTAATGCACTTATAAGTCTGCGATCCGCCATAAAGCAAGAAGAAGAAGACGCGTCACGTGCCGGCTGTTGTGAACGCGCTCAGGACAGTTGCACATTGCGGTGAATCAGAGGTAAAAACTATATAAATACTGTTCAGTTTCTTGCACAGACCGATCGTTTCATGTCTTTACACATCAATGTATCGTCGCGAGCCACAGGGTTTAATTTGGTTTTGTTTGTGTATGTTTTTTTGACTCTGAAAGCCGTGATTCCCATTCACTTCCATTATATGACTGACAGACTGCATCTTTGTTTGTGTTCTACTGAAGAAACAAAGTCACCTACATCTTGGATGCCCTGTGGGTAAGCAGATATTCATTTTTGGATATCAAATTTTCATTTTTGGGTGAACTATCCCTTTAACCCTCGACCGCTTGACACAAACAGGGCACAAAACACGGCCTGAGCTCCTCACATCTGTTCTTATGCAGTAAAATATGTTCTATTTATTTCTGATGGAAGAAAATGAAATAAATAGAATGTAAAAATGACACTCAAATGTGTCACAGGGTTGCTCCTCAGTGGGGACTAGTAACTAGTTTATAGCTACTGATAATGATATTCAATAATATAAATATTTATTTACTTATATTATTTAATGAAGTCATAATTTTCAAACCTAGAATCAGCAAGCTTTTATTTTGGCAGGCAAGTAAGTATAAGCACTGCTGGTTTTAGCGCTGCCGAGTGAAGCGTGCCAGTGAATGAAATGTCACAGTTTTGCTCTGAAACCATACAGCAGCCTAGATTTATGCTTTCAGTTCAAATGGAAATCCTATACAGTATTACAGTTAGTCGATCTAAAATGACTTACTTACCCAGTGCAGCACACCACTAATGTGCATCCCTGACTATAATATATATATAATATATCAAATATAATTGTTATATATTGTCATATCGGCCAGCACTGAAACTCGCTCTGTTAAAGCACTAACCATGTATCTTGTGAAAAGCTCCATACAAACATATTTGACTTTGATTAATTATATCACATAGTTATGTGACACCAGTTTGTGCCCTTTTTCTGGAAAGCACAGGACGTCCCGGATGAATCTCTCTACTGATATAAGTGTCCTAGTGCTATCAAGACACAAGCGAGCCAGAAGAGCTGCACATTTATCATCTAACAAGAGGACAGTGAAATCTGCTGGTGTCACACGCAGAAGCTGAAGCTCACCTATGAGTCCCTTCTCTGTGCTGGACGTGATCGTCTTGTACGAAGCGTCTGTGCTTTGCTGATCTTGTGTCTTGCGTTTGACGGTGCCGTAGCTGCCCTCGTAGGTGTCCGACAGGGAACTGCAGGACGTCCAGCTCTGTCTGGATTGACTGAGCTCAGATCCGTCTCTGGAGCAGCTGTCCTCTGGCAAACCCGGGCCGATCTCCACCTCGGCGATCGGGCCGCCCATGGGCGTGTGGCGATGGTTGAGCAGGTCCAGAGCTCGCTGGCCTGGAAGAGTCTGGAGGTTGTCGTGGGAGTTACTAGAGCAGGAGGTCCAGCTCCCGCGGCCGCTGTCGGCCAGCTCAGAGACGGAGGTTTGCTCGGGCACCGTCAGCTCCTCCGCGCTGCTGGAGAACGTGAAGCTGGTCTCCCTCACGACAAGGTGTTGAGCTGAAGATGAACTGGGATGAAAGAAAAGCACAGTGACTAAAACATACATCGCATTCAGCTACAAAACATGGTGCAAGTTTAAAATATTCTGTAGATGTTTTATTCAATATGTACTGTACATATGAATTCAAATTGGGTTACATACTAATTTATCAATTAGTGCTGTCAAACGATTAATCGCAATTAATCGCATCCAAAATAAAAGTTTTTGTTTACATAATATATGAGTGTGTACTGTGTATATATATACAAACACATGCATGTATATATTTAAGAAAAATATGTTATGTTTATATATTAAATATATTTATATATAATATACTAATATAAATGTATATACATGTAAATATTTTCAAAATATATACTGTATGTGTGTGTATTTATATATACATAATAAATAAACACAGTACACATACATATATTATGTAAACAAAAACTTTTATTTTGGATGCGATTAATCGCAATAAATCGTTTGACAGCACTATTATCAATACATAAAAATTAGCATTTGAGGGATATTGGATGATATGATAATCATGTGTTTAAAGAGGCAATTAAAAGGTTTAGTCATTACTAGAAAAATCTGTATACTGAATGTGTTAAATTTACATTTAATCATTTAGCAGATGCTTTTATCCAAAGAAGACAATAGAAGCAATAAATAAATAATGTTCTTATTGTTCCTGTGACGGACAGAGAGAAGCCACAAGAGTTAACGCTGAATTAAATGCAAGATACACTTTGTTGTGCAACTAAAATACCAATAATAGCCAGAAAAAAAAACGTAATGCATAATGTGGTACTTTTAATTATAGACAAGCCCAAAATAGACCAGGACTCTTATTTTGAAATGCATTACTACTTTCAACTGCTAGGACTTTTGCTATACCATTTAACAGTGTTTATGAAGGTTTTATAACGGTAAATTTAAGACCAAAGTAACATTTTAAGACCAAGTAAAGAAAATTTAAATTGAATGGAACACAATATGTCAATATGGTCTCTATGTCTTTTATTAGCAACAAGTCAAAGTTTGAAAATGCAATTTCCAAAAGATATCCATTACTTTTTAATTCATTATACAAAAAAAAAAAAAAAAACCTCTACTCCCTACCACTGGAATAAGGAAATAACTTTTACTCTATCTTCTGATCATACTGCAAAAAAAGATACATTTACTTGGGTAGCAAAATAAGAAGTCTTGTTTTATGAGAAACTGATCAAAATGAAGTGAGTTTATGATTAAAACCACCAAATATCTGCCTACGGGCTCAAAAAATCTATTTAAAATTGACAGGTATCATTTTGTTCAATTTCTCAGAAAACAAGACTTCATAAATTATTTTTTTTATCTTGATTTAAGGATGTTAAGATATTTGTATTGGAAAGCAAAACAAGAATACTGAGAAAGATATTAATTTTTAAAGTGCATGCAACATTTAATGCCTTGACTTTATGAATATAAAGACTTTCTGCACCAATTTAAGGCCTTAATTTGTGGAAGGGTGAATTAAGACTTTTTAAGACCCTGATATTTCACACTTTTAAAGTGAATGTAAGACTTTTTAAGCCTTTTTTTTTTTTAAAAACTGAAAATGCTCAAACTCGTATTACAGCATGAATCCAGCAGAAACGATTCGGATCAAGCTGCTTTAGCTCGAGACTCTCTGAGGTGTTGTGGGATACGCTACCTCGTGCCGGGCTGACTGCAGTCGGCTGGAGAGTTTGCGGGCGTCTCTGACGGGACGCTGACGGCGGGCGCTGTGGGCATGGAGTCCACAGAGCCGTTACTGACGATGCTGGAGCGTGAGGAGATCTCGCTGGAGTCGGACAGGTCAGACCTGCCGGCGGACATGAGGGCATAACCTATGAGAGAGAGAGGAGACAGAAGATCAGCACGTCTGCCGTCACACTCGCGGGACATCGCTGAGCATGACACAGACCCAAGAGCGCAACGCAAACCTCTGCCTTTATTACACAACTGATGGAAAGCTCACAGTCAGGGCATTACAGAGAAACAGTGAAGAGTCTGAGGCTGAACTATGACACGTGGAAGCATCCGGTCCTGATCCTGACCTCATTCACTCACCTTCTGTGCGAAAAATAACCAGACTGAATCACACATTCAACATAATAGGGAATACAACCTGGCACAGCCTTTCCATACATGCAACTAGGCCTGGGCGATAAAACGGTATCAATATTTATCGACAGTACACCTTCGATATCGATAGAAAAATAGTTCAATATAGCGCACAATATAGGCACGTGCTATGAGTGACGCTTTTCACTGCGTCTCATATGTTTTTAAAATGCAGTCTGTGTGAATGGCGCTTCGGCTCTTTGGATTAAGCAATGCATAAATACATGATGCTGTTTTGTTCATAATTGTTTATGCAATTTACGAAATTATATTAGATTTTTATGAGTTAATTTAGACGTAATGCACGTTTTTATAGAGTTACTTCCTTGCGTTGACAATTTAAATGTGCTGCATTATTTTGCTCATTGCGCCCTCCTGTGGCCTCGGGAGACAATTATACCTATACAATAAAGACCTATTTAATCTGCATATAAAACGTTAGAAATTAGATATTTGTTTAATTTTTATTGTGTTTGATTGTTAAAACAAAAAATATTTGTTGTTTGTCTCAATAAATTGTGTGAATTATAAATACAGTGGTTAAATTTAAACATTTTTTTCTATTGCTTTTTGTTTTAAAAAAGGTTATAAAAAATGTCAATAATTATCGATACCGAACAATATGAAACATTGAATCGTTGATGCATTTTTTTGCTATATCGCCCAGCCCTACATGCAACTTCATTATTCAAATGCACAAATGAATCTGAATAAATGACGACAGGAGCTTCATCTTTGGCTGAACTACACTGATGCGAAGGAATATGAACCGCACATAATAATCAGTCACACAGTTGTCCTCCTGTGTCTGTCTGTCTTCAGACTGTCTGCCTACTGCTCATCCTGTCTCACTGTCCCAGCTCTGTCCCTGGACTTGCTCCTGTCTCTCAAGAGTCTGAAGGGGGACCTGAAGCGCTTGCGTGTCTCTTCCTGTCCCTGTCTGCTCTCTTCCTGTCTGCCGCTCTGACAGGTCATCCTCAGGATCTGTCTCTGAAGGAAAGCCCCACCTATGCCATACGTGCGTCCTCCAGCCGTCCTGAGGCCGACCTCGCTGGCCAGAGACGAGGACGAACCCGACAGGTTCAGCTGACCGCAGTTCTGTCTGGGAGCTCCGCCCACTGTGAGGGAACGATGGGAATATTTCATAAACACTGAAGCATGAATATCACGAAAGACACAATTAACACTGTAAAGCCTGTCATGTGAAATAATAGCCTGAAAACTGGAACAGTTTATTGAACCTTTAGACAAATTTTTTTTTGTTCTGTCATATTTGATACATCAGGCCTTTATGGCTCATATAGTATGATATAGTGACACAAACTGAGCAAAAATATACAGTTTGGTGTAGATGCTGATATTTATATAAACAAAAAGTGATGAAATTCTGATGCTTGTAATGTACTAATTTGTTGAGATAGTGAATTGGTGGGTTTTTGTTAAATGTGAGCCAAAATCATCACAATTAAAAGAACCAAAGACTTAAACTACTTCAGTCTGTGTGCATTGAATTTATTTAATACACGAGTTTCACAATTTTAGTTGAATTACTGAAATAAATGAACTTTTCCACGACATTCTAATTTATTGAGATGCACCTGTAAATATCAGCAGTCACTCTATATCTCCAATAACATGTCTTAGTAAGATGATATTTAATGCTTAGTTTGATGACCAAAACATATAAAGCAATGCAATCCAATGATGATTGAGAGATTTAAAAATAAACTTTCCTCAAAAGCCTGATGATCATATTTGAGACTCACTGATTTTTCTAAAAAATTATGGCTGGATAATCAAGTAAAGCAAAGCTGCTTCAGTCCAGTAAGTGCTCATCTTGAAATATTACTAAGAATATCAAAGTTATTCTTATGTTTACTTCATAAAAATAAGTAAAGATGTCACAGCAAAAAGACAAGTGAAGCATGAGCTGAAGATGGACGTTTGTACAATTATACTTTTATTATGAACTATTAATCACTTCATCAAGTTTTGATCATGTTGATAATTTAGAGGCCTTCGAAATCTATGTATCAAATATAACAACTGCTTCCGCTTAGATTAAATAAATGACAAGAACTTGAGAGCCACTCGTGAGCTGAATACAGCTGAAGATCAGGACGGGGAAATGCATGTGTTTACTGATCTACAGATGAGGTTAATTAAGTAGGCTGACTGGAGGTTTGTCGGGGTCGTACCTTTGCGAGGAGATCCCTGTGGGGAGACGGTAGGACTGGAGTGCAGGGACGAGACGGTTGCTGTGTCGTCGGGTCTCTTGACGCTCAAGTCTTCGGCCGCGCCAGCTGCTTTCTTCAGCATCTGAGGTGAGTTGGGACCTGAAGAGCACAGCAGACACTGACATAGTTCAGACAGCAGAGGGAGCCATGATCACTGATGAGCATGAGCTGCTAGCGGCATGAACTTCTCTAGAAACGTCATGATGTTCACACTGTAAAATACTGCTGTTGTTATTTGTATCATCACATTCATTTGGTTTGATTTTTGCTACCTTTCTTCAGAGCGATAGTGAAGACAGAACAGGAACTGATGGTGAGAAGGTATTATCACTAAAGAAATTAAACAACCCACCTGTGAGCGTTTCCACACTGCGAAACGTGATTTTCTTACTCTGTATTTTTGTCTTGTTTTCCGTTACAAATATCGAAACATTCTTAAATCAAGATATATTAACCTGAGAAGCAAAATGACATTTTTTTTTTTTTTTTTTCTGAAAAAATATCAATATGTTTAAGCTTGAAACAAGAAAAATCAACGTTCAGTTTCTCTTTGTATAAAGTTTATTTTCCTTACCCATAGACAGATTTTTTTTCTTCTTGTTTCAAGTATAAACATTTAATTTTGATACATTTTTCAGAAAACAAGACCTAACAAGTAATTTTTCTTATCAGGTATACTTGATAAGAATACTGAGTAAGAAAATAATTTTTAAAATTTGATGATCTGGTTGATTTTTCAAAATTGCTCAGATAATGTATAAAGCAAAAAACAGTTTACTTCCCAAATGTATTCAGAGGCTGTTTGAAATGAGAGAGAGAGTCAGTATAAACTTTATGGTGAAGAATAGATGAATATCAGTCAAAGGAGTGAAATTATGGAATAACAATGCCACGGAATTCAATATGTGTATATCACATTACAAATGGAAAAAAAAAAAAAGTTTAAAAATAAGGTTATAAACAAATATATAACTCAAAATAAATCATTTGCACATGAAATACTTGAAAGTTGTATTAATTCATGAAATTTTCAATTCTGTATAGTATAAAGGTCTTAAGAAATTTAATACGTTTTGATTTTGTATCTTTGTATAGTTTAAATTTAGTAGTGGAAGTGATGCTTATTATGAAAATGGTACATAAAATAAGCCTTTTTTGGTTATTATGTGAAATTATGCATAATTATTATGGAATTGTGTATGAGGACTGAAAAAATCTAGATGATGATGATGATGAACACAGTATTCTGTCACTTCAGAGAGCTTGTGATGGGTCACGTACTGAAGGAAGCGGACAGGTCTTTGGCGATGCTCTTCTTGCGCAGAGGGTAAAGGCTGACGGGAGGCACCTGCAGCACCTGAGAGACGCGGTTCTGAGGCTTGGCTGAAGACACACTGGAGCGCATGGACACCGGGGACATGTCTGATTTAGTGGAGCGCCGCTCGCTCAGGTTCTTAGACACTGCAGGAAAACACACACAACACCGTCAGCTGAGTTTCACTGGGAGACATTATTCTTTTTGTCAGAGGCTATAGTAAAATCTCTGGTGGTCCACACATTTCTTCTCACTCAGCCCTACTTGAGATTAACGAAAAGAACCCAAACCACTTTACATGAAGCATTATCATCATGAGCATGAACAAAACTACAGCAGAACAAGGTGCTACTAATCAGCTGAATGTAGGGATGTAACGATTCACTCAACTCAGATAAGATACTGATACGATTTGCTCACGATATTTGAACAAAATGAGATTCATTATAAATGAAAAGGTGTCCTTTTATTGTTTCTCAGACAAAATGCTGCACATTTCTTTGTGAAATTGAAATATGTGACCCTGGACCACAAAACCAGTCATAAGGGTCAATTTGTTGAAATTGAGATTTATACATCATCTGAAAGCTGCATAAATAAGCTTTCCATTGATGTATGGTTTGTTATGATAGGACAATATTTGAAAATCTGGAATCTGAGGGTGCAAAAAAATCGAAATATTGAGAAAATCATCTTTAAAGTTGTCCAAATGAAGTTCTTAGCAATGCATATTACTAATCAAAAATTAAGTTTTAATATATTTACAGTAGGAAATTTACAAAATATCTTCATGGAACATGATCTTAATATCTTAATATCCTAATGATTTTTGGCATAAAAGAAAAATCGATAATTTTGACTCATACAATGTTTTTTTGGCTTATTGCTAAAAATAGACCCAAGCGACGTAAGACTGGTTTTGTGCACCAGGGTCACATATGTCAAATAACAACACTAAATTGAAATTTTAAAACAAATCCCAAATCAAAAAAGTAAGTAACACAAATAAAAGAAATCTCTTCATGTAAACAAACTAAGGTTTTGCCTGTGCTCTTTCCATTTAAAATGAAAGACAACCACTGCATTTTACTCACGATCCAAACAAAGATGCTGCATACATGCAACATGAGCAGTTTCTGATTTAAAATAAACTGTATAATTTCAAAATTTAAAGCAAAAACGGAAAGGCCTGACTTTAGTTTTGTGGTCACATTTTAAGGTCCAAATCTCGCTATTAACAAACCACTAACTACGGTTTTCCCTCAATAAACTCCTAATTTGCTGCTTATTAATAGTTAGTAAGGTAGTTGTTAGTTTAGGTATTGGGTCGGATTAGGGATGTAGAATATGGTCATATACGGTACGCACATGTGCTGTAGGCCGCTTCACACTGCAGCGACATGATCTGGAACTTCTCCTCGTCCGTCTCCACCTCCAGGTGTGCCAGGTACTGCTTCACCTTACGGGCCATCTGGGCGTCCTCGTACAGCTTCTTGGCGTTGAGCAGAGAGCTGCGCCGCACGCGCTTCTTGTGACTGCCCTGAACGTCCAGCAGGTTTGAGTTGGTGCTGCCCTGACTCAGAGACCTGAGGAAACAGAGCGGATGAGGAGTGAGACAAATACAGGCTGAAAATATGGGCTGATGTTCACTAATAAATGGGAGGACAGTCGACAGACAATGGTTTCACAAATAAATGAAACCTGATGATATACAATTTTTTTTCTGGTCTTGCAAAGAAAAAAATTAAAAGTCATTTCTGTGAATATTGTTTTTCATGTATGGTTATGAGTTTCTTGCATGTACACTACCGGTAAAAAGTTTGGGGTCAGTAAGATCAAAAATAATAAAAATACATTTATTCAGCAAAGACACATTAAATTGATTAAAAATTATTTTATAAAAAAAGACATTTATTTATGTTTCAAATAAATTCTGTTCTTTTGAACTTCTTATTCATCAAAGAATCCACAAAAAATATAAAGTTTTTTCAACATTGATAATAATAAGACATGTTTCTTGAGCCGCAAAGCAGCATATTAGAATTATTTCTGAAGGATCATGTGACACTGAAGACTGGCTGAAAATTCAGCTTTGATCACAGCAATAAATTACATTTTACAATATATTCACATAGAAAACAGTTATTTAAAATGTAAATAATATTTTACAATATTACTGTTTTTACTGTATTTTTTGATCGAATAAATGAGCAAAAATAGCCTTGGTGTGCAAAAGAGATTTTTTTCAAAAACATTAAAAATCTTAATTATTCCAAACTTTTGACCAGTAGTGTATTTGTAGAACTCTATTTGTAAAAGTCATTCCGTTTATTTGTGAATATGAAACATTAAACCTCATATACTTGCCACTCTAAGCGAACAATGACTACAGCAGCGTAATGCGGCCATGCAACGTGTTCAGTTCCATTAATGCAAAAAATACACAAATAACCCGAAACCGACGAGCATGTTCTGTTACTGGTTTACTGCTACAATGGTTTAGAGGATGAGAGAGAGGAAGGAAGAGTCACAGGAGTTGGTGTGTCCAGGTTAATGGTCATGACACATTCAGGACATGCAGGGCAGCTCACTTACCCTAAACTCTTCCACCTCTTCTTCCTGTAAGCAAAGCCAATGAGAGGCAGAAAACAGGTGAACAGAAAGAGAGAAACACTCAGACAGACAGAAAGCACCACCAACAAAGACTACACTTGATCCTTTCAGAGAAAGAGAGAAAACATCCGCTGCACGTGTGCGAGCGACTCAATGGCAATAAATTAATTTGATGTCTAAATAAAAACATATCAAAACTGGACTGTGAAAAGTGACTACTATTCCCGCTCACATGGCCTAGGTGACGTCAGATTTAGATTATGAAGTAGGGATGTCCTGAGACAATCTCAAGGATCAGGATCGGGGCCGATCAAGCATTTTTTTTTAACTGTTCAGTTATCCTAAGCCCGATCCTTTTTTTTTCATCAGCTGTCATGCCGGTGTCGTGCAGTAGGTGGCGGTATGCACCCTCAACATCATTTTCTTTTATTAGTAACGTGCACTGATTAATCCATCACAATAAGAGCAGGAACAATTTTCGATTTCTAGTGTACTTTCAGTTCATGCTCTCTGTGCCTGTGAGCAAAAGTCTGCCGTCGTCACCTCTGTCTGAACATGAGCGCTGGGTCCATGTTGGCTGACGTCATGCGCACCACATGTCGGATCTCCTTGGCGATCATTCGTAACTTTTCGAAATTCACCAGGCCATCAACACTCGAATCGTTACCTGAGAAAGATAAGAGATGACGGACAGTTTTAAGACCTGACACATGAAAAGTCTTGTAAACAATACAGGCACATGTGCAGAGCTGGGTAGTAACTGATTACATGTAATCTGGATTACGTAATCAATTTTCCAAAAATCAAGTATTCGTAATTAGAGTATATTACATTTTAAAATGCTCATAATCAGAGTACAGTTACTTTTTATGGATTACATGATTACATATTATTCACACAATGGAAGTAAATTATTCATAATTTATTGATTCTCCCTAATTCTTCTTTTCAATTTTTTACATTTTGCTCAAACCATTTAGCAATTACAGCAAATTTGTAAGTAATCTACCCAGCGCTGCACGTGTGTATTTCAGAAGGTGAACTTGACCTACTGACCTTCGTGCAGGAAGGTGAGGTCTTTCTTGACCACGGGAAACAGCGGGATGATGGGAGGCTGTACGCTCTGGCTGCTCAGGATGTTGCGGTATTTGGCCATGTTACGTGACGGGTCAAAGATGTCCTGAAGGTCGCGGAACAGTTTCTCATACTTACTGGGTAGTTTCTCCCACGTGCTTCTCAATCGAGCTACTGGAGCCAGATTAAGACCACTGATAAGCACATAAAAACACAGCACATGAACATCACGTACGGTCTTGCTCTTGAGTTCACACACCCCTTACAGAATCTAACAGATGTTTAATCATTTTAAAAATAAGAGTGATCATAAAAGCTGCATTTTATGTTCTGATGAAGCTGCACAACTACCAAAAAACACTGAGGAACCAAGAGCATGTCAACTTTTGAACATGATCATTTGTGTAAATTGTCAATTATGGATTATTTTGTCTTATATCTGTACAGTGTATCCATTTTGACAACTGAAAATTACCGCATGCGACTGTGGAAAAAATATATTTGGGCACACCGGTGTGAGTGACTGGATTAGGCCCAGTTCTACGGGGTGCTAGAGGGTGCACACTCAGCTGAAACTAATAACAGCACTGGCAATTTTGCAAACGCTTCGGTCCAGTGTGTATTTGTGTTTGCACTCTGGACAGCGTCAAAGTTTTTTTTAAATTCATATAAAAAATAAAAAAGTAAAAAAATTAAATTAAAATGTAAAAAATACCTTGCATTTTTGCATACTATAATAATGCATCCTTGGTGATAACCATAGCAATGAACGGGACAAACAAATATTTCATATAAAGTGACGTGACATGTGGCCAACTATGGTTACCCATACTAGGAATTAGTGCTCTGCATTTAACCCATCCAAAGTGCACACACACAGCAGTGAACACACACACACTGTGAACACACACCCGGAGCAGTGGGCAGCCATTTATGCCGCGGCACCTGGGGAGCAGTTGGGGGTTCAGTGCCTTGCTCAAGGGCACCTCAGTCGTGGTATTGAAGGTGGGAGAGAGCGCTGTACATTCACTCCCCCCACCTACAATCCCTGCCGGTACGAGACTCGAGCCCGCAATCTCTGGGTTACGAGTCCGACTCTCTAACCATTAGGCCACGACTTCCCCATGAATATATACAATATGAAAAAATAGGTGTGCATTAAGCAATATAAATGCAGACTAACAGATTAATAGAAAACTATTAAAATTTTCATATCAACATGCTGTTGCAATTATTTGTAAATGTATTTACTTGTAAATCTTCTAATCACATAAAACTGATCAAATTATAGGTTTATCTGAAGCAGAGTCGGAAATGAATCAGGCTTGGGGTAAAAATGAATAAAAGCGCTGAATGAGAGGCTCGCGTACCTTTTACAGGCTACACACTCTGAGCGAGTAACAGGTCGAACTACTTTTCAGGTGAATCTCGTATTGAAATAGTGGAATATTTTTCTTACAATCCCCGCGAAACAGCTCCGACAGCTCAACCGACTCACCTAATGATGGCAAACATGGAGTTGAAGTTCTTGCACTCGCGGCAATGCAGGGCGATCTTGATAAAGTGCTTGATGTTCTTCATGCGTTTGAGTGCGTTGGGCTCGCGCAGGATCTCAGTGGCCACCCAGAAGGTCTCCTGGTTGATGACCTCCTCGAACTGCTTCAGATGGCTGCTGCCGCCACCGCCGGGGTCCAGCTTAAACAGGTCGTCCACATACTCGGTGGACTCGATGTTACGGAACAAGCCGAAGTCTCTCATGGAGAGCTGCGCTGCCACCTCCACGGTACTGAGCTGCAGGAGACCGATCTGACTCTCCCTTAAGAGCTCCTGAGCGTCTTCATCAGAGCAAAGCGTCTCTGTCTCCATGTTGTTCTTCAGGTAGTACCTGAGCAAACATACAAACGCTGGGATTACTGTAAAGTCTTGTCACACAAGCGCACATCACAGTGTCCCTTTTGTATCCATCAACTCTTTAGGCAGTGGAATCAGACTCAGTCTTGTGTGATTTAGGCCTAAATTTAAGATTTATGGATTTGAATTGCATAAATATATTATTATATTTATATTATATTTTATATTTATTATATATATATTTCTGTATATTTCCTTCTTGCTGAAGGGCACATGTGAATATGACATTTATTGTAATGCGTTTATGTGAAGATTGATTTAAGTTCACTTAAATTAAAAGTTGTTACTTTTCTAAGTCTAATAAATGTTAAAATGAATAGCTCTCAATTGTACTGTAATGTTGAATGGCTATAGTCAATGGTAAAATATAAGCAACAAAAAAAAAACAATTTCACAAAGAAATCAGTAGTAGTATTGGTGTCATAAAAAGATGCCACTGAACAAATATTAAAAATATACTGTCTTTATGTTGTTTCTACATTAATTTGGAGATGTGAAATTATTGCAATATAAAAGTATATTTAAAAACTTTAATGTTAGGTGTGATTAATCGCCTATTACCTGACTTCTAATATCAGAAAAAAATGTGTGATTCATTTTTTTAATCGATTGACAGCACTAATTTAAATCAATGTGATAATCGAGTCAGATCAAAAGTAGTCTGATTATATTACCTAAAATGTGTAATGTAATGGATTACGTTACTAACTACAATTTTGTCACGTAATTTGGAATCAGTAACAGCCTACAATTTGTAAGTAATCTACCCAGCTCTGTCTATTGGTCACACGTCTTCACGTGATATGAATTCCCAGGTCAAGAGTTCACCAGTCTTGAGCTTTGGAATGCAGTGAAATTCGCAGAAGCTTGTCTATCCTTTAACCCGCATTTGAATGCGTATGAATGGATGTCAGTGGAACGAAGTGTAGTGTGAGCGAGGTGCTGGTTCTGCTTACCTGCCGTTGAGCTGGATGCGGTCCGCTAGTTTTGAGAGCTGGTCGGGCAGTCTGCGCTGTTTGATGACTCCTTCAGGACTAATGGAAACCTCACACAGCGAGTAGGTCTCTGGAGCGGCGATGAGGCCGAACTCGCTGACTACATGCGAGACGACATCTTTGGCTGTGGTGTCTTTACTGATGATGATATAGCAGCTCTGCTGGTCGGCCTTGAACACACGGATCACCTGATCTGGAATATCTGTTAGTGTCAAGAGGAAAGAGATGGAGTTAAACACAACATAGGTGAAGATGTATTTTTCATCATATGTGACCCTGGACCACAAAACCTGTCATAAGAGTAAATTTTT
>NW_015542402.1:359873-360729 GCF_001515605.1 Sinocyclocheilus anshuiensis | reverse complement strand
AAAATCAAAATACTGAGAAAATCGCCTTTAAAGTTGTCCATATGAAGTTCTTAGCAATGCATATTACTAATCAAAAATGAAGTTTTAATATATTTACAGTAGGAAATTTACAAAATATCTTCATGGAACATGATCTTTACTTAATATCCTTATGATTTTTGGCATAAAAGAAAAATTGATCATTTTGACCCATACAATGTATTTTCAGCTATTGCTACAAATATACCCCAGCGACTTAAGACTGCTTTTGTGCTCCAGGGTCACATATTCATTGCGGGGCCTAAATCTCAGATGAAATGAAAGAAGAGGTCAATGGCTCAAAGATGTTTGGCGCAGATCTGTTCAAGCCGTGGGCTTCCACACTATTTAAAGATGAAGTCTTATCGGCTTGGAACACAATCCATCACACTGATGCATTTTCACATGCTTTTGGACAAACATTTCATGCCACAAACCCATAATCACGTGCAAAACAGTGAGTTCAAAACATGTACGTCGGGTGTACTTACAGTAGAAACCAGCCACTTCGAGGAGCCAAGAAACACACAGAGAGTAAAGAAAGAAAACGAGATATGACACATGGCAGACACAGCACACATGATCCACCAGTGGACACATCACAACTAATCTAAACTAACCATATTAAAGGGATAGTTCACCCAAAAATGAAAATTAGGTCATCATTTACTCACCCTGGTGTTGTTCTAATGTCATATGCCCTTCTGTCTTTTTCAGACCACAAAAAGAGATTTCTTTTATTTATTTATTTATTTTAGTCATTTCGCAGATGCTTTTATCCAAAGCGACTTACAAATGAGGACAATAAAAGCAGTCAAAACTAACAAAAGAGCAACAA
>NW_015542402.1:324741-359560 GCF_001515605.1 Sinocyclocheilus anshuiensis | reverse complement strand
ACACACAGAAAAACAAGTAGATAGAATAGAAAAAATAGAAAGCTCGTGTTTGTTTGTTTTTTGTTGTTGTTTATTTATAAAAAATAAAAAAGAAGATAAATATAGATAAAGTAGAATTAAAATAGAATAGAAAGTGTTAGAGTTAGAGGGTCAAATAAAGGTGGAACAGATGTGTTTTTAGTCGTTTCTTGAAGATGGTTAAGGACTCAGCTGCTCGGATTGATTAGGGCAGGTCATTCCACCAGGAGGAACAGTTAATGAAAAAGTCTGTGAAAGTGATTTTGTGCCTCTTTGAGATGGCACAATAATACGCCGTTCACTTGCAGAATGCAAGCTTCTAGAGGGCACATAACTCTGAAGTAATGAATTTAGGTAAATGGGTGCAGAGCCAGTGGTGGTTTTGTAGGCAAACATTAATGCCTTGAATTTAATGCAAGCAGCTACTGGTAGCCAGTGCAAATTGATGAACAGAGGTGTGACATGCGTTTTTTTCGGCTTATTAAAGATTAATCTTGCAGCGGCATTTTGGAGTAATTGTAGAGGTTTGATAGAAGTGGCTGGAAGACCTGCCAAGAGAGCATTGCAATAGTCCAGCCTGGATAGAACAAGAGCTTGAACAAGGAGTTGTGTTGCATGTTCTGAAAGAAATTTTTTTTTAAATGCAACAAAAAAAATAAATGCACACACTCTTTTCTATATAATGGCAGTATACGGCGATCAGCTTCAAGCCTTTTTAAAAAAAGATGCAAAAGTATCACAGAATGGTCCCATTTGGCACTTGATTTTTCACAATTTGTGTGTTTTACCTTGGAGAGTCGGAGTGAACTGCGGCGCTAATAGAGGCAGTCGTACAGACACCAATGGCCAAGTCAGGATATTTGCTAAATAATATGTTACATTTCGGTTTGTTTTTCACCAACCCCTATCGTATACCCACAGAACACTTGGAATATTCAGCACGTGTTGCATGAGACCATTCTTTGATACCTTTGCATCTTTTTTAAAAAGCCTAATGTTGATCGCCATATACTGCCATTATATAGACGCGCGCGCAGGACAATTTGTAAAATATCTCCTTTTGTGGTACAAAAAAGAAAGAAGGGCATACAGCATTAGAACAACACAAGCGTGAGTAAATGATGACTTAATTTTCTTTTTTTGGGTGAACTATGCCTTTATCTTCAGCTGGTTTCCACATTCCTGTGCAGAGGATCTGAAACCGGCCGCAAGCTTTCATTTGACACAACCCAGAGCTGAAGTTACAGTAAGGGAACATTTACAGGAATCCTTCCAACATCCTCTTATATTCTAACTACGTATAACTCCATTTGAATGTAGAAGGTTTTCAGAGCTTGAAATAAGGAGCATCGACATCAGGTCCACAAATCTACAGAAGAAACCCTCCACTGTGAAAGAAGCACACTTTGGCATAACAAACTAAAATAAGCACTCATTATGGAATTAATACTTTAGAAGAATATACTTCAATGCGAACTGAGTGTAATGATTTCATTCAACTAACTGCAAATAATTTACAATAAAATGAAAACTTTATATTAAATGCAATTAGATGAACTTAAAGAGTACTAAAGTACATCTTGGTAACACTTTAGTATAGGGACCAATTCTCACTATTAACTAGTTGCTTATTAGCATGCATATTATTAAAATATTGGATGTTTATTAGTACTTATTAATCACATATTCTGCATGACCATATTCTACATCCCTAATCCGACCCAATAACTAAACTTAACAACTACCTTACTAACTATTAATAAGCAGCAAATTAGGAGTTTATTGAGGGAAAAGTCGTAGTTAATGGTTTGTTAATAGCGAGTAATTTAATAATTCTATTGTCTTTGAAATATGGCTAGTGTACTGCTGAATGTATTGACAAGAATTTATAATAAACTAAAGTCGAGCATTTAAATATATTCATAATTACACATTTGTAATGATGAAGCTGCAATTTAGTACAGTTAAAATAGATTCATTTTACATGTAATATTGAATAAGGCACTACAGTTCAAGTTATAATCAAGGACTTTACATGTGCTTTAGTATGTTAGGCAGCATATCAAAATATGTGCACTTTAAAACAGGAAGGATTATTAAACGTAATGATTTCAAATGTAATTTTAAAGTGATACGTTTAATTTGACATTATTGCAGTGCAACACGTTTTTAAAAGTGTACTTTAGTGTCTTAAAGAGAGACACTTTCATGACTATGTTTCTTAAGTATACTTAAGAGGCCTTTTATTTTATTAATATTATATTTTCTGCAAGTACAGTTTTTTTTTAAATATACTTTTAATACATGAAGTACACTGCAAATGCCCATTCAATGCAATTAAGCACGTCTTTCACTCATGATGTCTGCCTTCAGTCTGCTGCCACCTTGTTTCATTTCACACTGTATTACACACGCAGTCTGTGAATTCTGAGCACATATGTGACCCTGGAGCACAAAAGCAGTCTTAAGTCGCTGGGGTATATTTTTAGCAATAGCCAACAATACATTGTATGGGTCAAAATTATACATTTTTCTTTTTACGCCAAAAATCATTAGGATATTAAGTAAAGATCATGTTCCATGAAGATATTTTGTAAATTTCCTACTGTAAATATATCAAAACTTAATTTTTGATTAGTAATATGCATTGCTAAAAACTTCATTTGGACAACTTTAAAGGCGATTTTCTCAATATTTTGATTTTTTTGCACCCTCAGATTCCAGATTTTCAAATAGTTGTATCTCGGCCAAATATTGTCCGATCCTAACAAACCATACATCAATTGAAAGCCTATTTATTCAGCTTTCAGATAATGTATAAATCTCAATTTTAAAAAAATAGACCCTTATGACTGGTTTTGTGGTCCAGGGTCACATATTGTGTTAAATCAAGCTTAGTTTAACTTCAGCACCTGCACTATATGATGACGCATGTCTATGGTCATTGAATCAGCTGTGGGTGGCTGAACTCGTGCTCCGATGGTGTGAGGTCTTACCTGAAGGGTTGGTAAAGTCCAGAGCGCTGGCGGCGGGCTGCAGCAGGTCAGGGCTGCTGGATGACAGGCTGCCCGGGATGGGCATTATAGCCACGCTGTGCCGGCACTGCTTAGTGCCCACGATACTGTCGTCCTGAGACTGAGACATGCCACCGTCACTGCAGACACAGACAGAGAGGGATTTCATCCAGCACAAACACTAACACTGCATGTCAATGAACACACACACACTTACACACACATAGATTTTCACATTAGGGTTTCTGCAGGTTTTATGAAGGCGATTTCAAGACCTTTTTAAGACCAAGTAAAGAAAATGTAAGGAATAAATGAAATGGAACACAATACATCGATATAGTCTCGAAAAATGTCAACGTCTTTTATTAGCAACACGTCAAAGTTTGCAAACACAACTTGCAACAACAGGTCTCCATTACTTTTTAATTCCTTGTACTAAATAAATAGCCTAAATAAAACGTATGGCTTGAATAGCTCTGCTCCAAACCACTAGAATATGGAAAATAACTTTTACTGAAACTTCTGATCACACTGCAAAAAACCTGATGTTCTTCATCAGTATTTTTGTCTTGATTTCCAGCACAAATATATAAACATTACTAAATTAAAATACATTTACTTGAGAAGCAAAATGACATAAGAAGTCTTGCTTCCTGTGAAACTGACCAAAATGAAATGAGTTGATGATTAAAACAAGAACAAATATCTGCCCAGCAAAAATCAACTTAATTCAAAGGGAAAAATTTCTTACCCCACTGACAGATATTTGTTCTTGTTTTAAGCATAAACTCATTTAATTTTCTTACATTTTTTAGAAAACAAGACTTCATACTGTCCTGTTCTGTGTCTTGTGTTTTGTAAGGACTTTTATGTTGAAATGTAGTCTTAGTTTCCTTTGGTTCATGCTTCCTTCCTGTGTTTGGTTTCTGTCTCTCCTTGTCTTGTTAGTTCCTATGGTTACCCTGATTAGTCACACCTGTAACTAATTATCCCCATGTTCTCTGTGTGTTTCAGCCCTTGTGTTTCAGTCATGTTTTGTGAGTTCTTGTTTCGCTCGAGGATCTTGTATGTTCTTGTTTCTGTGTTCTTGGGGATTTTTTGCCTGTTTTGTCAGTCCTGCACTATCTGTGTTTGTACCTGTTATTAAATGGGCATGCAAGTGTATTCTTCGAATCGTAACACATACGTTTAAATTGCATCTCAAGTAAATATGTCTCTATTTCAGAAAGTTCAGATATTTGTATTGGAAAACAAGACAAAAATACTGAGGAAGATATGCATTTTTTAGCAGTGCATGCAACATTTAATTAAAAAGCATAATTATGAGATAAATTGACATACTAAGTCAAAATTCTGAGCTAAAAAGTCATGAGATAAGATCTTAATTATGAGATAAAAAGTAAACAATTATGAGAAAAGAAACATTTTGACATTAAGTCATAATTATGAGATAAAAAGTCAAGTTATGACACTAAGTCATAATGAGATAAAGTCTGAAATATATTAAAAAGTCATGAGATATAAGTCGAAATTATGATATTGTCATAATTCTGAGATAAAAAGACAAAATGACATAAGTCAGTTAAACTTTTCATGCCATATGGCTCTATATTAGACTAGCTGTAGTGTTAAATTTGTGTGAAAAGATTGTATTTGTGTTGTATGATGTATTGTGTTGTATTTGTGACTTTATGAATGTAAGACTTTTTTGCTCTGATTTAAGACCTTTTTAGGCCTTAATTTGTGGAAGGGTGAATTGAGACTTGATAAGACTTTTTTAAGACCTGCAGAAACCCTGCATATGGACATTTAGGCCGTTTTCACACTTGATTGACTGAATGGGATGAAGCCAGACCAAATGTGGATTGGCTAAAACAATAACTACACAGCTATCCAGCAACCGATTAACATCATCTGGTAACGCTTAAGTGACATCAAAGGGAAAATAAAGACGCTTTAGAGAAAGCATCACTGATGAATTAAGAGAGGAAATAGAGGTAGTTCTGATTTGCTGTTGACACACATTCATCTGCTGCAGATGTATTATAATGGATGCAAAGAATGCGAGCTGCTCGCCGACGGCAATGAGAAATGCTTCAACGTCTAAACAAACTGAACTGTGATGCCAGAAGCTTCAGTGTGAAAGCGCTCTAAACAGACACGAACACAAACACAGAATGAACACACACAATCTATGAATGAGACACGAGACTGAGATGAGCAAACACAGCAGAAGAGGGGCGAGAACACTTGACGTCTCAGACGAGAGGAAACAGCGCTGTCTCATGTGTAAACTCTGTGCCAATCAGATGCTGACCTTTACACAGACGGCCTAATTAACATGCTGCTGTCTTGCTCTCAGAGCAGAGAGTAAAGTCAGACGTGACGATCTGCTCTGAGAGGACAACACTGCCTCTCCATCCATCACTCGACTCCATGACATCATCAACACATCTGATACTGCAGGAAACATCAATACAAATGCACAAAGAACACCCGAAACCGCTGTAGATACAAAGTGCATCACTTCAGATACACATGTATTCAAGCCCATTCCCACCACAAGAAAACAAAAATGCTTTAGTAAATCACAATCACGAGATAGTCAGAATTATGAGATAAAATTTAAAATTATGACATACTATCTCATAATTATAAGATATAAAGCATAATTATAAGAGAAATTGAAATACTATATCTTAATTATGAGATAAAAAGTAAAAAATTTACATCAAGTAAAAACATTTTTTCTTTTTTCATTTTAAGTCAGTTATGAGACAAGTCAAGTTATGACATACTAAGTAAACATTATGAGATAAAAAGTCAAAAGATAAGTCTAAATTGAAATACTATATCTTAATTATGAGATAAAAAGTAAAAATTATGAGATAAATTTTTTTTTGTCATTTTAAGTCAATTATGAGACAAGTCGTTATGACATACTATGTCATAATTATAAGATAAAAAGTCAAAAGATAAGTCTAAATTGAAATACTATATCTTAATTATGAGATAAAAGACAATTTTTGTCGTTTTAAGTCATAATTATGAGAAGTCAGGTTATGACATACTATGTAATAATTATAAGATAAAAAGCATAATTATGAGATAAATTGACATACTAAGTCAAAGTTATGAAAAAAAGTCGAAATTGACATACTATACCTTAATTATGACATAAAATACAACTTTTGACATTTTAAGTCAATTATGAGATAAAAAGTCAAGTTGTTACACAGTCATAATTATGAGATAAAGTCTGAAATAAAAAGAGATAAAAAAGTAATGAGATAAAAGTCAAAATTATGATATTGTCGTAATTATGAGATAAAGTAAACATTTCTGAGATAAAAAGACACAATTTTGTCATTCTAAGTCATAATTATGAGACAAAATTCATAATGACATGAGACAATTAAACTTTTCTTGTAAAATTCAAAGTCAAATTCAAGTTCTTCAAGCACTTTCAGCACCTTGTACAAACCCCGTTTCAATTTTGGGATTGAAAATTTTAGGATTTTTTGTTCTTATGTGGCAGAAATTGACTTCTATACACATGTGTAGCACACCTACACCCACACACGGATGGAGATTTATCGGAATCTGAATGGGACCTACAGAAAGTGTGTGTGGAGCCACCCGGCAAAACATAACAGACATCACACGCTCAAACTAACAACATATTGACGAAAGCTGTGATTGATGAGGAAGAAAGCGCTTGTATCATGTCCTGCCTGGTTAGGTGTTGTCTTTCATTGGTCAACATCTTTTCCTTATGTAAATAACAGTGCAGTGTCACAGTTCCTGTGTGGAAGTCATTCTTTTCACTTCCTGTTTCTGTGAAATCACAAGCGCTGTTTGTCACAGGACCTGGCAGTGCATACTTGTGTAATACCGTAGTATTATTCTGTGTGTAGTATGTAATACTGTATATTAAACATCATGCTGTGATTGGCTGTTGGAAATGTTGTGCCTGGTTAGGATGTGACGCAACTCTTATGGCGCTTTTCCACTGCGTGGTACGACTCGGCTCGGCACGGCTCAGTACGGCACGGCACGGCTCGGCTCGGCTCGCGTTTCCACTGCAGTTTAGTATCGCTAGAGTGGGCGGGATTATTCACATGTCGTTATAGTTGCGCCGCCTCTACTGCCGCGATTCTTGCGTTCGATCCTTCGCTGGCTGTGCTGATTTAAATCTAGCGGTTCTGTTGTGTTTGTGTCGCAAATTCAGTGACGCAGGTAGTGACGATTCTCTCCGGCCAATCCGTGATCAGCAGAGTTTACACGTCAAGTTTTGGTAACGGTACGGTTCACTTGGAACCCCAACTGAGGGGGTACTAAAAAAAGTATCAGGTACCAGGTACTGTACCCAGTGGGAAAACCCCCCAAAAGTGAACCATACCATGCCGTACCATGCAGTGGAAAAGCGCCATTAGTGAACACACAGGAAAAGTAAAAATGTGTTGTGAACATGCACAAGGATGCTAAGTCCACTGCAAACACAATAACACACTTGATATGAGGATGAAAAACATGAAACACAATGTTCACGCAAACGATCTCTTCTGATTGAGGTTGTGCTGCACTACTCCCAACATTATGATTTTATGATTATTTCATAAGAGAGAGAGAGTGTTAAGCAGGTGTCTCTTACCCAAACAGTCCCCTGTGCAGTGAAGCAGCCATAAAAACAGAAAACACGTGATGTTAACCAGTACAAGCATCAAGCACCTAAATGAACCTCAAACACAAGCCTGTGAAGTGTTCAAACACAAACTCACACTCTGTCACACACCTAGCGGGCTCACCTTTACCCCAACATCCAAAAATAAAACATACACTGTGCATAAACGACACGAAGCATGTTTTAGGACATTTAGATTGTCTGCATTGTGACACTGAACCATGTCCTAACTAGACACGACATGCGATAAAAGGTCTTTTCGCAGGTTTTATAAAGGTAAATTTAAGAAAACGTTTTTTAACACCAAGTAAAGAAAATTTAAGGAATAAATGAAAGGGAACACAATACATTATTATGCTCTCCAAATGTATATGTCACACTTGTATTAGTAACACTTCAAAGTTTGATATACAACTTCCAACAGATCTCTATTACTTTTTAATACATCTTACTAAAAGAAATATCTTAAGGCTTGAATAGCTCTGATCCCATCCACCAGAATACAGAAATAACTTTTACTCTACCTTCTGATCACACTGCAAAACAAGTGATGTTATTCATCAGTATTTTGTCTTGGTTTCAGTTCAAATGTCTAAAGATTCTTAAATCAAGATCAATTTTTTTGAGAAGCAAAATGACATGAATGGAAATAAAAACTTGTTTCCTGAGAAATGTATCAAAATGAAGTGAATTTATGATTAAAAAAATAACAAATCTCTGCCAATAAACCAATTAACTGAAATGGAAAACAAGCGTTCATACCCCATTGACAGATATTCAGTTTCAGACCTCATATCTTCATTTTTCAGTAAAAGTATCTTGATTTAAGGATGTTTAGATATTTGAATGGGAAAACAAGACAAAAATACATGATATTCATTTTTACAGTGCATGCAACATTTAATGCTGTGACTTTTTGAGACTTTGTGCAGCTATTTGAGGCCTTAATTTGTGGAAGGGCAAAGTAAGACTTTTTTTAGACCTTTTAAAGGGCCTTTTTTTATACCATGTTTTTACATGTTAATCAGAGTTTTTGTCCTAACCAGCCTTGATGGTGATACACGAACAACATGGGAATCTACTTGGGAACAGTTTCTATTTCTAAGATATTGCGGCTGGAACGAGAACATAAAAACATACATGTGATGATCTCAGCCACTGATTATGTGCTTTGTGTAATTCTATTCTATTTTTATTCTATCTACTTGCTTTCTTTTTATTTATTAAAAAACTTGATCCTCTAATACTTGCACTCTCTATTCTATTTCTATTCTCTGTACTTTTCTTAAAAAAAAAAAAACCTTCACCCTCTAACACTAGTGTTCTCTTTTCTTTTTCTATTCTATCTACTTGCTTTCTTTTTATTTATTAAAAAACGTGATCCTCTAATACTTGCACTCTCTATTCTATTTCTATTCTCTGTACTTTTCTTTAAAAAGAAAATAAACCTTCACCCTCTAACACTAGTGTTCTCTTTTCTTTGTCTATTATATTTGCTTGTTTTCTTTTTATTTATTAAAAAACTTGATCCTCTAACACTTGCACTCTCTATTCTATTTCTATTCTCTGTACTTTTCTTAAAAAAAAATAAACCTTCACCCTCTAACACTAGTGTTCTCTTTTCTTTGTCTATTCTATCTACTTGCTTTCTTTTTATTTATTAAAAAAAGAATAACTTCACCCTCTAACAGTAGCTCTCTCTATTCATTTAAAAAAAAATAATAAAAAAAAAACTTGCTACGTGTACTGCGTTTAGATTAAACGGGACTTGTCACAGCACTTACATATTGTTGCTCTTTTGTTGTTTTGATCGCTTCTATTGTTTTCTTATTTGTAAGTCGCTTTGGATAAAAACATCTGCTAAAAGATTAAAAGTTAATGTAATGTAAATGTGTATTGTTAAAAAGTTTTAGTTATTATTATTTGCATTGCTTTAAATGCATACTGAAAATGACCGTGGATTTACCCCAGATCCTGAAAATGAAAGGAAAGATGAACCTTCAAACTGTGAACAAACGTGTACTTCATGACTATGATTGTATGTATTTTGAGATAGCATGTATTTTGATGTTAGATGGTTTGATTTGATTATTTCATGACATTTGCAGTCCCTGCAATGAGAAAACAACGAAATCATACAAGGGTGTCCAATCCTGCTCCTGAAGAGTTCAGCTCAAACACACCTGCCTGAAGGTTTCTAAATAAAGTACAACATATTTACAGCAGTGAAGAATGTGCTTAATTGTCATGAAAATAACGGCACAAGTCTCGATAGTCCTAAAACATTGATTTACTTTATGTAGAATGATTGTGGGATAAAATATGAGCTCCTGTGGTGACCAGTGCATCTGCATCCTCCATCCTCTGTTCAATCATGGAGAAATCAAACTGCTGGATGGATAGATGGAGGTCTGTTTAAACCCTGTGAGAGCGTGAGAATGTCATGCAGTGAAACGCCTCTAGAGACACTAAGAGCAGTAGCTCATGTTCTCTGTGTGGCGGCCAACAGACGCCAGTCGTGATGCTGATGGAGGAACGTGTAGATAAGCAGTGAAAGGAGACTCGTAAACTCAACTAGACTCTCAACCATCACCCACAAAAGAACATGTCTTTACCTGAAGGGTTTTGGGGGCAGGATGCTGAATCTGGTCTTCTCCAACATCTTACGGATCTTGTTGCGTCCTCCAGACACCGTGTTGGCCTTCATCTTCTTGCGGCTCTTGCTGTCCGAGGGAAACTCCAAGTCACCTGGGAGATCCGGGATGGAGAAGCGGTTGCTCTTCCTCTCCTGAATCTTAGGGATGTGAGGACCGCCGTTCTTCTTCTCATTCCTCACGCGGCTCTGAAGCTCTTTGAAAACTGCGACAAAGTCAAAATCAAGTCAAATGGATCTGCTTTTCACAATACACATGGTTTCATAGCAGCTTTACAGAAAGTTGCACTGTTATGTCTATGATGGCTTAGTGCTTTAACAGAGCGAGTTTTAGTGGTGATATGACGATATGATACGAGTGATCTGCCAGGTTTATCTAGCTGTATTGTATTTATAATGTTGTCTAGTGCTGCAGTGATTCGAACACATGTTTGAATGTTCAAAGACAATCACGAGATTTAAATGTCGGTTGGTTTTGTTTTATTAAAGCACCCCTATTATACTTTTTCGGATATTTACCTTTCTGTCTGTGAATGTAAAAGTTCTGCATAGTTTCAAAGATCAAAGTGCACAACAAATGGAGTTATTGTCTCTCAAAATAAAGAAATTCTGAATTCAGAACTGCCTGAATGTCTAGAAGACGCTGTTTTCTGTGCTGCGAAAGCAAAAACACTTTGCAGGATGAAGGATGAGGATGTGAAGAGTCAGTGGTTAAAATTCATTTTTACAGAAAGTGTGAGAACAGAAGTGATGCGGCAATGTATATTATGAGAAAATATTAAAAAGTAAAATGTTTTTTTGACCTTGGATGCATGTAAACCTATTGTAGGAGACCTCGAAAACAAAATTTGGAACCATTAAAATAGCATAATGGGGTACTTTAATTGATTTAAATGTCGGTTTTGTGTAAGCTAGAGTAAGTGATTAATAAAAGTATTGATGAAAATATGATTTTTAAAAAAGCAGATGTTACAGTCAGGGCTATCTCCATGCATATGCATGCTAACAGCTGTTTCCATCTACAGATTTTATTAGAATTTTGAAATAACACATAAAATGCTGAATGGAGATACATTTTCTAAAATGTGCATGGGCATGTATGTGCTCGCTAGAGGCTGATAAATTATTTATTTGCTAAGAAAACATACTCTTAAACTACAATGGAATCACATTTACTGAATAAATCACAAGATGTACAACTACAAAATTCATGTGACTGAATACCCGGCTGAGAGGGCGCATCAAACGATGCTGTAGAGAAAAGTCAGTGCCAAAGTCTGCCATTAAAACGCTCATTTATTACATTTTATACAACAGCATTTCCAACTTTCATTGTCATATGTGACGAGTTAGATCTTTTGGACACGTGGTGGAAACGCTGCTTTATTTGCTAAATGTTTTTCGGAACTTTTGTGGTGCTCCAGTTTTTTTTATTTTTTTGCATTAAATTAAATTAGCAGATCGGATGGAAACGCAAATTTGTGTCATTTTCTCAAATTCAAGAAGCTACGCGTCACACCTGAGGAAACTACTTGAACACCCGTTAGCCAATCAGAATGAAGCATTCCACAGTACTGTGCTATAAGAACGATCTGTATGTTCTGTGACATACCGAAGATGTTGGTCTTCACAGTAAGAGAGAGGTGCGTGTTGTTCTTCAGGATATCCATGGCTTTGGAGTACGAGATGTTCTCAAAGTTCTGCCCATTGATCTCCATGATCTGAGGACAGACGAGGCGCAATGTGTTCATGCTGAAATACTTATTTGGTAAGTGTTGCTCGGTGCAGAGCACGTTCCTGTAATCTGTACCTGATCTCCACGCTTGAGCCCTGCTTCTGCCGCATTACTGGCCTCCTCCACAGTCTCCACGAAGATGCCAAAGCCCCGCTCACTGCCACCCTGAACCGTGAAGAACAGTGGAGACTCTCTGGACGGCTTCTGCAGGGTGATCTGACGACACTTGGCTTTGGCAGCACACGCAATGTTCAGCAGACGCAGATGACCCTTCATTTTCTGAGACACAATTCAATGAAACACATATTTAAGAAAATTATTCCCTTTTATTTATTCATATAATTCATGATACTGTAAATATGTTCATACATTGTAAATATTCTGATACTTGTCCATATTTTTATTCTTTAATTTTATTGTCTTGTTGTTGTGCTCATATGTGTGCACTGCAAGCTTCCTTGCTCCAAAATTCCTTGGCAATAAAGCTCTTTCAGACGAACTGGGGTCAGTACGATGTGTTTGATTCTGTGAATGAATATAACTATAACTATAACTGCTCTGTCAGTGCTGCTGCTTTAGCTGTTTTGCTCTGCCGTTACATACGCACACTCATTTTTATTGTTTTACATTTAATTTCCATGACGTTTCAAGATTTTATTTATTCCCAGTAGGGATGCACAATATCGAAATTTTGCCGATATCCAATATTTTTCAACTCATTTTGGCCGATGCCGATACTGATATATTTCCTTTCGTTTGGAAACACCAATTTATTTTTCATTTTGGTTAGTTTTGAGCAAAAACTTAGTTGTTAGAGCTAAATAAACAATAATAAAGTTATTTTTATAATGAGAGCACATTGAACATTGGCTTTGAAAATTTAAATCAATCACTTCATTTTATTTATTTATATTTATTTTCAGACAGATGCAGTGGTTATTATATTATATTACATTAACATATATTATATTATTATATATGTTATTTCAATCAGTCATATCATTTGCATAGGAACCCTGTTTTATTGAATCAGTCTGGTTTTGTCTGATATCGACACTCACCGAGGAGTCCAGTAACTTCTCAAAGTCCTCCAGGAACAGAGTCATTACCGGATCGCCTTCAAAGTCGTTAAAATGATTGTTTACCCACAACAACACGATTCTCGTCACCTGCGAGATCCCAAAATATGTCAACACGTGCAATCCATTATTTACCACAAAAACAACACTGTAAGAAACAGAAAGACTGATGCACACACACATACTGACCGTGTCTCTGAGACTGTCCACTTTGAACCATTCCAGAAGTTTCTTGCCCACTTGCATGGGGCTGGACAGGAAGGTGCGGTACGTCAGGAGGAAGTCCTCAATGTACGTGGGGTCCACCACTGACGGCTCCTCCACCAGGTGCATGATCAGACGCTCAGGAGTGCCCTGATGCAAACAACACAAGAGCACCTGATACAGAGCATGCACGCAGATAGGAAACTGCAGACAGGGTGGTTTCTATGTGTGTTGCTAGGGTCTGTTGCTGGCGTGAGTGAAAAGATACTCTAATTACAAGTACTTAATTTTTGGAATCTGATTACATAATCCAGATTACATGTTATCAGTCACTACCCAGCACTGCTCGTGACTGATGCAGACATCACGAAGAGCAGCCGTTCCCCAGAGGATCAGAAACTGACAGCAGCCGACCTGAAACTGAACCTGACCCAGAACGCCTCTGCTCTGAGAGCTCTGCCACCACAGATCCGACAGATGACGGGAAGCACTGCTTCAACACTCGTGGTAGGAGACAAACCGGAAATGCTCAGGCTGCTAAGTCCAGTCTAGTTAAACTCGCACAGAAACCCAGGCCACCACAGGTCAAGAGGGTAACATTTAAAAATGAACAGATTTCACCATACTTCCCCAGCTGATTAATCACAGCAGATTAAGACATTACAAGTTTTCCGAAATGTCATGTTTAAACATGTAAATGAGACTTTATCTAATTAAATATGCACTCATTTGCATACATTTATAAAAAGCCAGGTTCAAAGTTCTTGTTTGATTTTGTTGTCATATTAAAGGTTTTTACAGAGGGGATTTTGGATTTATCTATTTATCACTGCATAAATCAGAAAATACTGTCAACAGACATAAAAAAAAAATCCTCACCATGTTTTTATGAATAAAATGTTATATAAATCAGGTGAATGATATATGTGACCCTGGACCACAAAACCAGTCTTAAGTCGCTGGCGTATATTTGTAGCAATAGCCAAAAATACATTGTATGGGTCAAAATTATTGATTTTTCTTTTATGCCAAAAATCATTAAATCAAAGAGCATGTTCCATGAAGATATTTTGTAAATTTCCTACCATAAATATATTAAAACATAATTTTTAATTAGTAATATGCATTGTTAAGAACTTCATTTGCACAACTTTAAAGATGATTTTCTCAATATTTAGATTTTTCTGCACCCTCAGATTCCAGATTTTCAAATAATTGTATCTCGGTCAAATTTTGTCCGATCCTAACAAACCATACATCAATGAAAGGTTTATTTATTCAGCTTTCAGATGATGTATAAATCTCAATTTCGAAAAATTTACCCTTATGACTGGTTTTGTGATCCAGGGTCACATATGAACAAACCCCTCTATATAAACCTTCATAATAGAGATAGGAATATAACTGAAGTTTGGTGTATGTAATTGCTGCTGAAGTAGAAAAAAAGCACATGGCCTTTAAAGATACATATTGAAAGTTAAATCTACAAATGCAAATAGATAAAGCATAAAATGTGTATTTTGGATGTTTTCTTTGTACTAGTCTGAAAGAAAATCTCTAAATTGACCAGCGCATGAAAAAAAACAATGGTTTTGCCCTGTAGCGTCTTGCCTTAAGTCAGGTTTTAAACCTTGGTCTGAAGTGATCTTTACCAAAGCTTTACTTTGGGATAGTGTCTCAATGAGATGCTTCTTTTTCAAATCAATCGTCATTTGTTACTTTTGCCACATCCTTTTGACCAGCTTTAAACTGACCACTGACTAATCGTACAACAGCAGCCCAAAGCAATGATCGATTCTAGAAACTACAGTGACTCTTCCTCACCTTAATGACGATGTGGCCCTTCCTGGTGCCGCTGCGGTCCAGCTCTCGGTGCTCCTTCACCATGACGATCTCGCCCTCCTCCTCCACCTTGTGTGTGTTCTTCTCCACATGGTTGAGGATGCGGCAGTAGTCCTCTTGTGCGATGCACACAAACTGGTCCACAACAACATGAGGAAGAGCAATGAACTGATAGTAGAGCAGGAGGTTAGTCTGCACCACACACGGATACTCATAGCACCAACTCATGAGTGGAGCGTGCTCGGTGCATCATGTCTAAGAGGATGTGCGTGAGCGCCGGACTCGCAGCTTAAGAGGAAGTTGAGGTGGAGTCTTTATTTTAGGGAATCAGCAATGCTGCTATATCAGGAGGTATTTGCATTTGGACCCTGACCATAGCACTGTGTGACATGTCAGTGATAACACTGCTCACTCATAACTCTGACTGAACTGAATGAAGTGTGAGTATGTAGACATTTAACAGAACATGAACCCCCCAATAATCAGATATGGATACACTGTCCTGCAACATTTCCTTATATCAATTTATCAATATTCTTGGACTTCATTATGCACTGATCTGTTCGTTGTTAAGTTGAAAACCAGCACTAATCAATGTCAAAATGACTGAGACGGTCAATCATATCAAAGAAGGTGGGCTTTTCTGTTCACAGAAGTCGAGCATGTTTTCTAGTGTGATGTCGAAGTGTACGAGATGAGATGTATGTTTCAATATTTAACACCCGTCAGTTATATACAGTGATGCAAACTACTCGACTTTGTCAAATTTGGCTGTTTTGAATTGAAAATATGTTGCTTACTACATCATGTAAAATAAACTTTCATGTTTTGTAATATGCAATTGAATGTGTGATTAGAAAAAAAAAACATTACATTTATGCATTTAGCAGATGCTTTTATCCAAAGCGACTTGCATTGCATTCAAAGTAAACATTTTTTATTGGTTCATGCATTATTCCCTGGGAATTGAACCCATGACCTCGTTAATTATTTAACTTTCAGTCAGTTCCTTATACAATGCTATTAAATGTTTTCAGAAGATTTTTTGTGATAAAGCATGCAGCTTCTTCAAAATGTTTCCAAAAAAAATAATCATTCAGGTTTGGATCAACTAGAGGGTTAGTACTTCCGCACACCATTGCTTCTCATTTACTCACCTTCATGCTGTTCCAAATGTCAAAGTTGTTTGGACCCCAGTGACTTTCAAAATATCCTCCCTCCTTTTATATTTTTATGTCATAATTGACTTGTATCGTAATTTTGACTTTTTATAACATAATTTCAACTTTTTATTTCATAATTATAGCTATATGTGACCCTGGAGCACAAAAGCAGTCTTAAGTCGCTGGGGTATATTTGTAGCAATAGACAAAAAACGTTGTATGGGTCAATATTTTTTATTTTTCTTTTATGCCAAAAATCATTAGGATATTAAGTAAAGATCATGTTCCATGAAGATATTTTGTAAATTTCCTACTGTAAATATATCAAAACTTAATTTTTGATTAGTAATATGCATTGCTAAGAACTTCATTTGGACAACTTTAAAGATGATTTTTTCAATATTTAGATTTTTTTTGCACCCTCAGATTCCAGATTTTCAAATAGTTGCATCTCGGCCAAATATTGTCCTAACAAACCATACATCAATGCAAAGCTTATTTATTCAGCTTTCAGAGTCACATATGTTAGTTCCGACTTTGTCATAATTTAGTTTTTTTATCTCATAATTGTTACTTTTTATCTTTTTATCAAAATATGTCATAATTTTGGCTTTATCTCATAATTACAATTTAATATATCATAATTTTGACTTTTTATCTCATAATACATAGAATTTTATAATTTTGACTTTATCATAATTATAACATAGTACGACAATTTTGAATGTATCTAATAATTATGAGCTAATTATATCTCATAATACATTCATATAATTTATCATAATTTATATGTGTCTGTGTAATTATGACTTCAAACGTCAAATGCCAAAATTTTGTCTTTTAATCTCATAATTTCTCATTTTTATCTTATAATTACGACACAGTATGTCATAATCTCAAATTTATCTCATAATTATGACTTTGTATCTCATAATTCTGACTGACTTCATAATGACTACTTTATCTCATAATTCTGATTTCCCAAAGCATGATATTTTTCTTACGTGGCAGAAATGGGCTTGCATAAACGCTCTCACCTGGCAGTCATCTCCTTTAGTGCACACAACCCCGTTCATGAACTGTCTGTCTAGAGACGGCGAAATACCGAAGCTGTTGCCCATGCACAGGATCTCTGTTCGGCCGTCTCCATAGCTGATCTCTACAGCACCATTCAGGATCACATACCACAGGTCCAGCTGCAAACACAACAGTGCATTATAATCACAATCATTATCAAATGAGCTTTATGCACGTCAGATCGGTTATTACAGATGCTGGTACTATGGTGAAGAACAACTGAGATGGCATTCCAGGGATCAAATTTATGTCAATAAAGATGATAGCTCCAGACATTTTTACTGGACATGGATTAATCTAACAGCAGAAATAAATGCTACAACAGCCAGTCAGTGCATGCATCTAATAACTCTGCATGTTCTGCGTGTCTCTGTGTGAATGAATGGGGCGGTTTCGTCTGATACACAAACTCAGTGTTTCAGCATCTGCGTCTCAATATACGAGGACATAAACACATGAACTTTATCTCCAGAGCTGCTCTGAGAGCCACTTCACCAGCTTTACTCTGCTTCATCTGAGAAAAACTACCGTCAAATACACACTGAAACTGAAAGTAAAACTGAAAGACCTTTACGACAACCTGTCAAAATAAAAGCCTGGTTTAACTTGAGGAAATTATGACAGAAATATATTACTATTGTATACTAAAATGTAATTCTCAAGTAATAATAATGATAATAATAATAATAATAAGGTATTTTTCATTAATTTACACAGTTATACAGTGCTATTTTGCAGCATTTTATGAGACAAAAAAATACAAATGCAATGCTTGTTGGAAATTAATTATGTTTTCATTTCATTACATTTTAAAACATTGATTAAATTGTTAAAGTTTTATTAATTCATTTAATTAGACCCCATTTTATGATAAATGTGTATTAAATCATAAAAAACAGAATCCAGAAAAAAAAGGAAAACAGAATTTAGTGGAAAATAAAACACATTTCATGGCGGCCCTAAATTAAAATGTAGCTCTGTGGAGTTTAATTGTGAACAAACAAATGATCTTTACATTCATTCGCAAGGTTTAGCAAACATGTGGAAAACATTTCCTTCCCCATTAATGCTAAATTAATATTGTGATAATTATCAATATTGTATGATATGGAAATAAATATTGTGATAATATTTTGGGCCATATCACTTAGCCTGAAAAGATGAAGTGGCTCTGTTAATGTGAAAATGTGTGTGTGTGTGTGTGAATCTGCTGCAATATCTTGACCTTTGCTCCCACTCTTTGTGTGTTTCTGTCTCCTTCTCATCCACACAGAAGCGTGTTTGTCTTGTTGACCTTCACTGTAGCCCACACACAAATAACATGGCTAAATGCGTTTCCCCTCTCAGCTCCTTTAAACTCATTTATAACGTGCTTCAAAGTGTCTTCCTGTGGTCTGACATCTAACATAATTACTCGGTTTCATGACAGACTGCTCAACCTCTAAAAACACCACACACAATGCTCGGTTACACTTTATTTCGATAGTCCACTTTAGACATTCTACTAACTATAAGTAACTTTGTAACTACATGTCAACTAATTCTAATTAATTTGCAACTACATGTCTACTAACTCTCAGAGTAGACTGTTAGGGTATGTTTAGGGTTAGTAGAATAAGTTGACATATACTTGCAAAATTTCTGATAGTCAGTATGTTGTTGACCCATCAAAATAAAGTGTTAGAAGATATTAAGCAGACAGTCTACTAATACTCTAATGACTGCTAGTTGACATGTAGTTGCAAAGTTACTTACTGTTAGTAGAATGTCTAAAGTAGACTATCGAAATAAAGTGTTACACAATGCTCTTTACAGGGCTGGATTGTCACCACCGTCTCCTCCAACTCCTTTTATTGTTGTCTTCATGAATTGTTTGTCCATTCTCAAATGATTCTCTTCTTAATCACATCTATGTGTATGAAATGTGCTGTAAAAATAACCCGACCCTGCCTAAAATAACAGTCCATATCTCTGAATCAAGGAGTGTCAGATCAATGTTTTGGCAGGTTTGGGGCTCACGACGGTGTGAGGAAGATCATAGAGAAGTCTATATGATTTTATGCCAAACGTTTGAGTTTGAACAAGGCTTAAATTGAATTCATAAGAGGGTGTGAATGGAATTGATTTATGGAATCGGTGTCAACACCCAGCCCTACTAGTAATAGTGATGCTGACATAGCACGTCTCTACCTCCTGTTTGTCCTGAAGAATGACGGTGCATTCCTGTTCCAACACCTCGAACATCATGACCCGACACAGCTCCCTCCTGACGGACATGGTCATGTTAGCGAATGCCGGCAGCTGGTGCATGAACTCCAGGAGCTGCTCTGTAGAGAGAGATGAGAGAGATGTTGATGAGTGTGATGTTTGCCTTTCATTTAGACTAAAAGAAAAACAAGAAGTGATTACTGTGTAACAAGTAAAGCATTAAGACTGTTTGGCATTGTGAAATTTTTTTTGCGTGACAATTATGTGCAACACACTTTGTCCTGATTTTCAAACACATTTATGATTCCAGAAAGCGAGAGCACTTAAACAAGGTTTCTGCAGGTTTTATGAAAGTAAATTACAACTTTTTAAAGACCCTTTTACGACCAAGTAAAGAAGGAATCAATTCAAGGAAAACACAATATGCCAGTGTTCTCTAAATATAAATGTTTAGAGAGCAGGCAATGAGTTGAATTAATAATACTTCAGACTCAGAGTTTGAAAACACAACTTCCTACCGATCTCCATTACTTTTTAATTATTTTTTTTTTTTATTTAAAAAACATTTAAGCTTAATAGCTTATAAATAGCTTAATACATTTTTTTTTTACTAATAATAGGAATCAATTATTTTCTAATAATATAAGTATTTAGTTTACTATCACTTTTTATCAACTTAACACATCCTTGCTGAAAAACAGTATTAATTTCAGTTTCCAACAAAAATGTAAGCAACGCAACTGTTTTCAACATTGATAATAAATCAGCATATTAGAATGATTTCTGAAGGATCATGTGACACTGAAGACTGCAGTAATGATGCTGAAAATTCAGCTTTGATCACAGGAATAAATGATGTTTTAAAGTATATTAAAACAGAAAACTAATTTTAAATTGCAATAACATTTCACAATATTACATTTTTCTGTATTTTTGTCAAATAAATGCACCCTTGATGAGCAGAAGAGACTTCTACATTTCTCAAAAAACAAGACTTCATATCTTCATTTTGCATCTCAAGTAAATGTATCTCGATTTAAGGGATGTTTAGATATTTAAAATATCTGAAGACGACATTAATTTAATAGACATTATTTTTTAGCAATGCATGCAACATTTAATGACACGACTTTATCAATTTGAGATTTTCTACTCTGATTTAAGACCTTTTTAGGCCTTAATTTGTGGAACGGTGAATTTGAACTTTCAACTTAAGACCTGCAGAAACCCTGTTGCCTGCTCTCTTTCCTCAACAACCAAGCGCTTTACCGATGTCGTCATCTGTGCGATCCACCGCATCCTTCTCTAGACACTCTCGCACCAGATCTCTGCCCAGAAGAGCCTCAGAGGAGCGCTCGATATCTTCATCTTCCTCCTCTTCCTCAGAGTCCACGGGAGCTTCGGGGAGGCCGGACAGATCGACGTCTCCCATCTCGCTCTCTGTGGCCTGTGGAGGAACAAACAGCATTGATTGCGACAGCTCAGTTTTAGGAAAGGAAATCACAAGGCTTGTGTCCCATTGGACTCCTGCTTTCGCTGCTATTCAACACTTCCTTTCTCATTAATGTCAACGTAATCTCTGCCAAACTGATAGAGAAGAAGGGATTTTTGAGAAACCTGCACGAGATTGACTGATTCAAGCTCTGGATGCAAATATCAGGTGCTTTCCTGTCATGAGCCGCATATGCAGCGCTGCAGTTATTAATATCAGTGACATTCAGAGCAAACTGCATCTCATAGCACTGTCTGTCATGTGTTTATTGGCTTGCTGTGCATGTGTGTACTGAAGATGAATGCTGTGTAACACCTAAAGAAGCTGTTCTGGAACTGATGCCAGACCTTTCATTTATTAGGAATCATTAAATCGTTTACTTTGTTCTTTCATCCAAACCTATGAATAGTCAGCAGCATAACAATACAATGTGGATGCACATCATGCACGTGAACAATGTGATATATAACAGGTAGAGTAGTTTTGTCTGACCAACAAAACATGTGAACACTAGAGGGAGTCAACACACTCCTAATGCATCTTCACTTAAGACTGTATTTTGTATATATGACCATCAGCACCCTGCTCATACATCGCACATCAGCATTGGCCAAAACACAATATATAAGCCATTTATTCTTCATCAAGGTTATGGTTTATAACTGATCAGATCCATCACTAATCTATGATCATCAGTCAAATATATGTATGAAAGGAAAAGCAGATAGCAGAGTTTTACTGAGCTGCCGTTGAGACAGGAAGGACAGAAAAAGCACAGATTACTGAGAAAGTCAGAGAGGAACCAGAACTCAATAGTGTGTCCCTAACACTTTAATACAGACTCAAAGTGAAAAATAAAAGGTGGCATTTATTTTTGATATGCTTTTCTCCTGTTTTTGGATTAGTTAAGGAGTAAGGGAAGTGCTTGTATTTATTTTTATTTTTACTTTGGTTAGGATATTTAGTTTTGGGCTAAGGTAGTTCTGCTTGTTTATTATTTTGGCCTGGCCTAGCCCTGAAGGTTTTTCTTCGCGTTCTTTGTATGAATCGCTTATGACACAGACTGTTTTTTCCTTGTCCTCACAATAAAAAAAGAACCCGGAAAGGTTTCTTAGAAGTACTTGCGGTCTCACTCTCGTTCTTCTAAGGTTTCGCCCCTGAACCCTGGACTTGGGAACGTAACAGTATAATAACACAGAACTGTCATTATACATTCATAAATATATACATTTATAGAGAGAGAGAGAGAGAGAGAGATAAATATATTTTAAATATATGTTAAATATATTTTGTACACAGTGAAGCTCAATTTTTGAAATAGAAAATATATTTAGTTCCAACCTTCATACACCAAAATATATTTCAAAATGTATTTCAGGTCAAGAAAGTTAACTTACTGTAGCCTACATTTAGGTTTTACTCATTATTCATTTTTATTCAAATGTGTCTTTTTTATGTTACAGACAACATTTGATTTCTTCAAATCTGAATTCACTGGTCAAAAATATATTGGTAAAAATATATTTATGTAAATATATTTTGAATTATATCTTAGCAAATATATTTTTTGCCATTTTTGTATATTTTACATTTTATATTTAAGAATATATTTGAACATTTTTATTTTTCCCACGATGTTTCCATGATTTAGATACTCTGAACTGTCAGTTCAAAACACTGGTTCAATAATTCGTTTGAGTTATCACTGAAAAATGTTCACACAGAAAAAACTTCACATACTTTCAAACTTTGGCCCAGAACCAGGTCTTTGAGCACTGAGTGCTCTTCAGGTGATAAAGCGGCCGTACCTGGTAGATGTCTGATAGGCTGCTGCTCCCCGAGTCACTGGCGATGCTGCATCCTGATTGGCTGGGCGGCATGTGCATCTGCTGGTGGGGGTGGTCTGTCAGGTGCATCTTGCTGAGGTCACCAGGAAGCTGTTCAGACAAGACAGGAAGTGAGAAATGTTGAATTGAGGACATAATTTATAATGCAGCTCATGAGCGGCCTGTCCGCCTCTGAATGTGAGTGAGAAAAACACGCCAACTTCAAAAACACATAGAACAACTTAATGACACAGACAGAAAACAACTCTAAAAGAATGTTTACACTAAGAATTATTACTATAAATCAGGGGTATTTAGTTACAGTTTTAAGAGGTCCAGCCTCTATGTTTCCTTCCGGATAATATTGGTTTGGAATAGTTGTAAATTTCCATCTGGGCAGCAGCAGTACTTTGTAAAAGAAAAAAATCCTAAACAGTTCAAATAGAAGATTAAGATATTGGGCCCCGAGAGCCAAAGCAGTGTGTCTGAGAATTTTTTTACTAAATAAATAAATAAAATCAAAATGTTTCATCAGTTGAGCCCAATTAGACATGAATATTAAAAGGTAAAATCAGATGTTTTATCAGGATATTATTATTTTTACATTGAGATACCCATGTGACCGGGAAAAGATACTGTAAGGGGCTTCAGGGTTTTCCTCTTGAAGTCTGAAGTCATTTTTATATTTTGCTTAAAATAAGCATCAACCAAAAACAAACAATGTACATAAATAATCAAAACATTCTCATCATGAGAAGAAAACAAAGTTAACTAGTAATTTCAAAGTTTTAGTTGTCTTTCCTTGCCATCTACAAATAATTTTCCCAATTATAACATTGTTTATTATGAAATGCTCTTAACATGCTGATTAATCATGCTATTAGTAGAGGGAAAAAAACTTCACAAACCTGGTTTATTTGAACTGTCAGAGTCATATGTATGACAACTAAAAATACTTTATGTAATTTATGTCAAAGCAATTGATGCATTTGCTGCATTCTTGTTTCCTGCAGTGTTTTAGCAAAAGTGTTTCACTGTGTTTCTGCTACTGTTGTTAAAATAACCACATCATCTGAAGCTCTTAGTGCTTTCTGTCTTTAGCAGGGGAGAGAAGCAACACACACAGAGCGGAACAGGTTTGAATGAAATGCGTACCATAAACGAGCCTGAGCATTTGTGTGAGTACTGCTCTGCCCGCAAACCTTAGGATGCGTTACGAATGCAAATATTTATGACCTTTTCTTACATTTTTCCATGTAAAATCACCTCATAGTTGATCAAGAGTTAAACAGAGGAGCTGCTGATGAGAGCACTGGTGCGTCAGGCCTTTCATCCTGTGAATGAGCCGGACAGCTGTGTAAAGGGCATCTGTGATTCGTAACTGTGGCATAAGGGCAAACGAGAGGCGCTGCTAATTGCTGCAGTCGTACTGTGCTCACTCACATGAGGGTCTCTCCCCTGCACCTCAACTAATGATGCTGGGAGATTAAATATGAATGCATGCGGCCTCCTGCCCCACATCACCCATACTCCAGGATTCACACAGGACCGATGCACACTCTCAAAGACATGCTTACCTGGATTGAAAAGCATCGTATTCACATAAACAGTGCGTTTGAGCCTCACTGTAATACTGAAAGATACTCATACTGCAGCTAATTAGGAAGTGATGTTTTTATGAGGAGGTTTTATGGGAGGTAACTCAGGGGCGCTGAGAGATTCTGTCCTTGTGCAAAGTCCACTGAATTATTCATGCGTCCCACCGCGCTCAAGTCTAGACTAGACAACATTCAGACTGACCATCACTTCATGATGGTTTAGTATTAGATTAAAAAATGCCCTCATGAAAGGAAAAATGCTGGTGGAAACAAAATCCAGGGCAAATACTGGCCTTAATAAAACGTAAATAAAGTTCACATGTACATGAATCAGTGTTTCCCATGAATTACCGAATGTCTGGCAGCCCGTCACAGTTTCAGAATGATCCAAAAATATTTCTACACTTCTCATAACAACATAATGTCTCTATCGTTGTGTTTTGTGACATCGCTCTGACAAAGTATCTGATATGTGCTAAGTGCGCTTATCAAATGGCAAAAGGCTGCACTGTAATGAAGTATATAGTCTTCACTGTGTTCATTTACACATGAGCAGCTCATGATCCAGTGTTTTCAGCATCTCTGAGAAGCTCGATTTCCAGAGAATGCAGTGTTATTGTTATTATGCAGTGTGGATTATTATTTTTAGGGGTTCAAGTGCAAAACAAAAAGCATGTGTCGGATTTGAAAACGATAGCAAATTTTCGGCTATTTTGGATTTTATGAAAAACATATTTTTGCAAACTAGTAATAAAAAAGTGCAGTAGAATTCTCTGGACTCTCTAGACCAATAATTATTTAAAAAAAATTGAACTTTTGCATTTGGACAGTTATAACAGGGTCATTTAAAAATACGGTCTTTACCTAGAGTACCCAAAAGACTATAAATTCTAAAAGAAAACTCAAAAGTTCACAAAATCATGCAAGCTAATGCATCATATGATTCTTAACAAGCATGCAAAATTTTATGGAGATCGGGCTAAAGTTGGCACTATAACAAAACTGACAATATTCCTATGGTAAAATCCCTGAAATTACCATTATAACCACTAGTTTTCAGCAGAGAACCACTAATGGGCTCATTCAACTCACTAATAATAGGTTTTGCTTTTGGATTTATATTTAGACATTATAAAATCACTATTATGTCTATGCCACTATATGTCAAATGATTAAAATTTGTAATCTATATAATTACATTTAGATAGATTACTCTAATTAATCACAAATTAGTTGCACATCAGTTTTGGCTGAGAAATTACCTCCCAAAAGGTAATTTAAAGACATTACTGTGTTAATTAAGAAAAGCATTAAATATACATTACAAAAAGTAGCTTTAGAAATAAATATTTTGATTTAACATTGCATAAATAATGATAATAAATGGGTATTAATGTTTTTCTTTTTTAAATGAATATTATTACTAAATTAATTACTAAATTTCATATTACTAAAATAAGAAAGGAATTAAAAAAAATAATAATAAATGGTACTCTCAATATGAACCTAAAAGTGCCAGTAGGTGATTCATTCAACCAATTCCTTAAAATGGCTGATTCACTCAGAAACAGAACTAGATCCTTTATTTTTATTAGCGAAATTGGTCAAAGCAGACAATATTGACAATATTATGTCTAACATTAACTTCTTGTTCACTGAACTGTTGTATATCTCTTTTGCAACCATGCAGATATTCAGGAAAAACAGCACTCTTGCTCATGATATATTGTTAAACTACATCATTTATGAAATAAATATAAGATCCAAACCCATACAGCGGCATTTTTTGCCCTCATATCTTGAATTTTAGGGCATATAACCGTATTCTCACAGGCTCCATCACGCAGTTAGTCAGTCATTCTGCATCATGTTCATCAGAAACTGCATCAATATGAGATGCCATACAGATCTGGGCAGCTGCATTAAATGTGTTAATCATTCTAACATGTTATTTTTTCCATAAATAATTGCACCAAATAAACACATTAAATCTACAGCCCTACTAATAATCAGCTCAGTTAATTAACTCACTAATAAAGTACATTTTTTAAATGAAACATTGTTTATTTGGTATTTCCAACAGTTCATACATGCTCCACAGCCCTGCTCCGATAATACACACATCACCGATTCAGTGCTGTGAACACGAGCAGATCTCGAATCGGATCATGAAGCAGGGCTCAGACACAAACTGTGCCGTTTGCTGTCCTGCAGGCCTGATGTCCAGCTGCATTAGTGCTGCATGTGAATAGAGGCTGAATCTCATTAGACGCTTCTTCCTGCACTAGTTCACCAGGAGCGAGCCCTGCAGTGTGCAGCTATGATCAATGCAGCGCATGTTTAATGCTATTACAGCAGGAGAGCCCTGCTGCACATGCATTAAACTCTGAGTGAACCAGACCAACACTGAGCTCCCCAAACCAACACACGCACCCCTAAACACAGCATTACACTAGACATGAATCATGTGTGTTGTTGAGGAGAATGCACTGCTACTTTACTAAGTGACTAGACACACTAAACAGCTGCTGGTCCCCAATGACTTCCATAGTATGGAAACAAATACTATGGAAGTCAATGGCAGCAGAGCAGTGCAAGAGTTTCAGATATTGGGGGAACAATTTGGCCATTTCTAAATATTGGGGGACTATGATGTTACAGCCCTGGTTTGTTTGAAAATGAGGGAATTAAGACAGCAAATTGCCGTATTAATTTTTTCAATTTATTATTTTTTTTAACTCTATAAATACTTTTATCTTACAATCAAATATTACAAAAGTAAAATGTCTTATTTAAAAAAATATTGTATTTAGTAATAATAATAATAACTATCCTTACAATGAGCACAGCAAACCTGAAACTTTTTTAATTAAATTGCATTTTAAATTGCAGCTTTTAATGGTTTTTCCCCCAAACGTGTGGCCCTAAAAGCAACACGGTAAAAGCAGCTTAAACATTTTAGCAACTGCATAGCAATGCCCCAGCAAACACCTACAACAACTCATCACGCCAGAACGTTTTGCATGGGCACAACAGACAGACAGACAGACAGACAAACAGACATACAGACAGACAGACAGACAGATGGTATGTTTGTATTTAAGGCAGTGCTATCCAGGGGCAAACAAGGTGCCAACCTACACCATGTGAGCACTGTGAACAGAGCAGCCATATGGCACCCTGCCCTGTCCTTACGCTCCACGAGCAAAGCCCAAGCTCTTCCTTCGATGTCAGACCTTCAACCTGAACCCAGAATCAACTGCGTGACGTCACATACTCGTGGCATGATTACAGTTGATCTGATCCCATCTGCCTTCACACAAGTATAGGAAGATCAAAAGTTAATCATTCGGGATGGGATTCACAGATGCGTCCCAAACACACAGAGTACACGTCAGCATGTGTCCACTGGGGAGGCTTTATAAAGGGAACACTGTCCTCCTATGAAAGAGCGAAAACCAAAGTGTATATTGATGGAAACAGATGACTATAAGGGGCACTGAAGGACTGAAGGCAGATGTTTAACTGGATGGTGAACTGCAGCATTATAATGAGCGAGGATAGGTAATGACCCTGCTGTTTTAGGCCTCTATAACCTTCATACATGGCCCGTAATCTAGAGAAACCATGTTCTTGATGAGAACAGGCCTTTTCACAGTTTGCCTTGCTGCTGTCGTGAACTGGCTATTAAATTAATTACAAACTTCTAGATTCAGTCACAAATATATATAGTCCAAAGCCATCGCTCTTTACGTGTGGAGTCGTTTCAGAGAGCAAGCAAAAGATATCAGACACATGCCGACCTTACCTTTCTTTCAAATAAAATATCTGCTCTTACCATCTGAATATTATCCAAACAGATGCTGAGAGCTTTTAGCTGCTCTATCCTGGGAGGTTTAGGGTGCCATGTGGACAGGAAGGTTAGGCAATCGGGATCAATACACTCAGCATTAGTCTCAACACGTTCCTTTCCATCGTTAAATTATGAGTCATGGCAAATGCTGCACTTTGAGAGAGCAGCTTACCTCCAGCTCCTGTTACTCACCAGATCTGCTGACTGAAAGAAAATCTATGAGCGAAAGCGTGACCATCGGAAAAACACAACAAAAGCAAAGGTCAGAGCCTCCAAAAATGTTACCACTGGATTAAGTAAATGTTAAGAAATGGTGCACGTACAGACGTGGATCAGATCTAGACCTGTAATGATGGATTCACATATCACGACACATATCTCAAACTAATGTGTGAAGTACTAGAGGATGGTATTTCTGTTAAGTCATGTATCAGTGACGGCACAGATTTCCATCTTCACATGTATCTTCACTCTGCAGTCGCTTAATACGGACAATAGCAGTTATTATAGCTAACTAAAACTAAAACTATGAAAAACATTCTTGTAAGTAATAAACAAATAAAATATAATATTTAAAAACTTAAACTTATTTTTTTCATCTATTATTATTTTTGAGATTTCCATCTTCACATGTATCTTCACTCTGCAGTCGCTTAATACGGACAATAGCAGTTATTATAGCTAACTAAAATTAAAACTATGAAAAACATTCTTGTAAGTAATAAACAAATAAAATATAATATTTAAAAACTTCAACTTATTTTTTTCATCTATTATTTTTTTAATTTTCAACTTAGTTTAACTTGATGTACTAAAATAAAACATCTGCAATAAAAAAAATAATAAAAAATATTCAAAAATCATTGACACAAAAATCAAACAAAAACTAATAAAAATGGCAAAAACACACAATTAAATTCTGAAAACTTTAACTAAAATTAATATGAAAACAGAAAACATCAAAATAAAAACTAATTCAGAATAAAACTGATCAAATGTATACCTTGATTGCAACACAAGTCGCTCTGGATAAAAGTGTCTGCTATATGCATACATGTAAACGTACATAGTAACTTTATGTGAGTAATGTAAATATTAATACAAACTATAATAGCGTCTAAATAATACTAAAACACTGGTTTGCATGATATCACATGCATTCTTACCAAAACGTGCTCATACGAAGTGGCGTTTCAGATCTGGGGCTGTCACACAGGATACGTTTTGAGTTTGAAACTACCTAGAACTGTTTTTATCTCGACAGTGTCTTGAAAATGCTCATGATGCAAGACTCTTAAAAAACAACGACACGCACTGCACATGTGTAAAAGTTACTTCTGTGGAAGTGATGGTATTCAACGCTTTTACAATTATTCCAACATTTAACAGATTACTCAAGGTCTTTAAGGGGGTTTCACAGCAATGCAACAGAAGAACCATTTAAAGAACCTTTTGTGCAATGCCCAAGTTTCCATGGATGTTTTCATGGAACCATCGACACCAATAAAGAACCTTTAATTGAAAGAGTGTACTGTCAGTGCAGGCTCGTATTAGTCTTCTTGAGAAGGAGCACCTGACATCCGAGAACTAAAACACTGACACTCGTCCATGGACAGTATAGAGGGGGAAAATAGCTTTCAGAAGGCCTGTAATAACACTGCCAGGTGGTTGGCTGCCAAGTTCAAAGATGGCCAGACCCCGGGACACTAATGGAGCCGGAGAGTGCAGCTGAGACACAAAGCTGAAGGCCAATTATCGGCTCCTGAATTATGAATGATGGAGATCTTCCAGCTCGGACATATCACAGCAGGCCAAGAGCGGAGCTCGATCACTGAAACGTTATGAGGCTGCTGAACATCAACAGTAAATCACGAATGGAGAGGGAAAGAAACGTATGTTTGATCACAGCATTTAAACAGAAACAAATCGGAAAAGAGAAATAAACGATGCAAACCCTGATTATGATGAACTCGAAGGAATCAGGACACGTACAGTGATATGCATCGTATTGTGAGCCCTAGAAAATAATGTGACCTTTGACCTACTTAAAATAAATAGATCACAGTTCACTGAAGCCTCATGTTGTTCAAACCCGTAAATCCAATGTGTAATAGATGTTCGTCAGATTGACAATATAAATCTCAAGAGACTTTCACTGTATTACAGTCCCACCAGAATTATTTCACCTTTTTTTTTTGGATTTTGCGGTGGAATTTTGTGAAAATTTTGGGTGGCACTTTAGTTTAGGGACCAATTCTCACTATTTAGTTGCTTATTAGCATGCATATTACTAGCATATTGGCTGTTTATTAGTACAAATAAAGCATATATTAATGTCTTATTCTGCATGTCCATATTTTAGATCCCTTAATTTGATCCCATTGCTAAACTAACAACTACCTCACTAACTATTAATAAACAGGAAATTAGGAGCAAAAGTCGTAGTTAAGTAAGGGATAATGTACATCCAGCCGGTTGTTATCTCAGAATAAACCAAGACAGGGTGATCAGGACACCAGTGAGCTTCATAATGAAGACAAACACCAGACACACACCTGTCACACTCCATTCACGTCCAGCTGTACTGCAGCAGCATCAGGACTAGAGCGGGTTCCTGTCATGAATCATCACTGAAGAGACTGCTTGTGTCCAGCGACCGCAAATCAGACACATATTGGTAAAGTCTGGACTTGACTGCATGTTGAAACAGTTTCGTGAAGAGGGGAAACCCAGAGCTACTGCTGCTATTTATTATCTTTCCAGCTCAGAGGTGGGAAAGTTCCTCTATAAATCCATCAGAGCACAAACGCATCTGACTTCGCAAGTTATTCTTCATAATCATTCACTATTAAGTAATAACTCAGACTCTGACTACTGTGTGACACGCCCACTTTTCAGTATCCAATCAAATCCTGTGTTTCTCTTGTTGAATGTGTGCTTTGAATGACATTCGGGTAGTTCAAAGTTCAGAGTAATTGGCAGCGTGACTTCCTGATGAGTGAAACGTGGCGACTTTGTGATAGTTTCAGAATATTGTTTTGTTTGTTGGAGCGGCCCAATCACACGAGTTTGGGGGCGGGACTATCTGTCTGACTGAACAATGACAGATGGGGAGTGCTTGGGAAACACTCAGAAATGACACACTTACAGACACAAACGTTCATGTACAGTAATAACACCTGACTGATGGCCAAAACGGGTGAAACTGTGCATGAGCTCCATGCAGCCCATATATACATCTGACTTCTGATATTCACTGCATGCAGGATATTCTGTGAAACAGGATGCATTCAAGCCTTCATCGATTCATGAGAATCAGGAAAATAATATTTCAGATGCTTTTCATTGTCTCTGTCAGCAGATGCATGAAGAAAGAAAAGAAAACCGCATACCAGTTTTCTGGCAAAGCACAAACACACACACGCAATCGACACACCACAATATGACATCACTTACTTTGGAGGACCACGGCTGCAAGCAGTTGGCATAGCAACGGACGAGGAAAGCCATTTTCCAATAAGAGAGGGAAACTTTCCAGCGAACGAGAAAAGCAAGAGCAAGTTCCTATGGGAATCCAAATGAATAAACACTCGACCTGGCCGTGATGTCAAAGAACGAGCGAATCACGCAGTATCTGTGTCATCAGGGATCACCAGAAACGAGCCTTGCAGGATCTATTCTGCGCACACTTACAGAACCCCATCCAGACCCATTAGCACTCCACAAACTTCCTCTTCACATGAGCACAACTCCAGGAGTCGGAAAACTCTGCCCGCGTCTGCACCCTTCTGGTCCCGCGCTGCACCGGAGAACAAGCCCAATGCAGGAGCTTTCTGGGGAGAACGGCAGAATCCAGCTCTGTGGCTCGTCCCGCTGCTTCATCCAGCTTCCGAGCGCGCATCCCTGGCTGGAGACTCTCCCTTGAGACACATACATCGATTGGACGCTCTGCCACTGAAGACGGAGCGTCTAGGAGTGAGAGGCACGGAGAGAAGCCCGGCAGAAAAGCATGACATCACCTGTGCTGGGAGGGGTGGGGTGGGACGGGGGGACTGCATTAGAGCGATTGGCTGCGCAGAGGAGAGGAGAGGAAACACGAGCGTCTTTATTGATCAGAAAACAGCCAGCGTCTTCTGTAAACTCCACTGTGCACAAACACAGTTCATACATGACAACGACAGGGAGCATAAATCACAGCCGGTTGGTGACGGATGGTGAAATCCGCTCATTATGCAAATGTATTCCTTCTGCACGCGCACCGTGATCTGTTGCGCTCTTTTGTGCGCATGTGACAAAGGCGCATTTCTGCAGTGGCATGAAGAAAAGAGATCCTCTAATCAGGTCAGGCTGGGAACACAATGAAAAACTGCAATGAAAAACACTGCATAAAAAACGCTGCATGTCATTTTTGCTGCAGCTGCGTGAACACACTGAAGCTCTTGCTTCTTCTCTGAAGATGTAATGGGAAGCGTGTCTGAGTCCCATGCCTGCTCGCCTCAGAAGCTCAAGCATGACATCATCTCTTTCAGAGGCAGCCAATGGGAGCGCAGCACATAGAGCTTCCCGAGGAGTGAGCGAGCCACTTCTCATCCCTCAGTTTGGTGCGCTTCAGGCACAGATCAGAATCAGAGACGCAGCACACACGGCAAAGACTTGAGAGCAAAACCCTAAGACAGCTTTTCTGCAGGGTTTCATTGCTGTATCTTGACGCATTTATTTGACATGGATGCTTAACATGTACCTGCATTCAATTGAGAACAGTGAACGTACACAGAAATGGCATGAAATGCAGGATCAACACAACATACCATGGGTTTATTTTATTTTTTTCCATATCTATGTAATAGTAATTGTTAACTATTAGTGAGCCATTCATGTGGTTTGATTATAAAAAAATAAAATGTAAAATATATGTGTCATGTGACAAAACAGAAAATATTAGACAGGTCAACTTGGTAGAACTATATTTTTATGTAACGTGTAGTAAAATTTGTGTGATTAAAATCCACAATAAAAAATTAAATTAAAAAGTAATTAAAACATCTAAACCAGCCTGAGACAGTAATACTGACTCAACCAATGAGGTGGGCTTGAGGCGGGAATATCTGTTTGTCTGACCAATGGCAACGAGGGAGGTGTCAGGGGAAAAAAATACACACTGCACCATTCATATTTGAAATATTACTTTAAAAAAAAAATAATAATATTCCAAATATTATCATGCCATTCTACTCTCTGCAATGCTTGTTTATGAAGCCCTAATATAATACATAATGTGTAACTGACAATGAAATTATTTATATGACCATTAATCAGCCAAAAGTAATAACTGTGACAAGCTTAAAGGGACAGTTCACCCAAAAATGATAATTCTGACAGTCAACTGTCTGTTTACTAACATTCTTCAAAATATCTTCTTTTGTGTTCAACAGAAGAAAGAAACTCATACAGGTTTGGAACAACTTAAAGGTGAGTAAATGATGACAGAATTATCATTTTTGGGTGAACTGTCCCTTTAAGTCGATCCACTGCAAACCTGCTTCAGCCATGTTTATTAAGCACATGAAAAGACCTGCGGTGCAGCTGTAGAGAGTGTAAACAGACGACAGACAGGATGTACTTCCTGTCTGAGAGAGTGTGTGAGAGGTTGAGTGTCATGGCTGCTGGTTCAGAAGCCTCGACTCGCGTTCACGGAGCATTAAGACACACAGTGCATCAGTGCCGGAGGACAGCGGCGCCTTGCAACTGATTAATGCGTCTGTGGTACTAACTAATGAGAGCACACTGAGGGAAGGGGCGTCTGTGTGCCCACGGCTCTCACTGTCTCTGCGGCTTTCAGGAGAGTGACAGTGACAAGCCGGTGGGACTCAGACCACCCAGACAATACCTCACCCGCAGGCTTGATATTCAGCAGTTTCTTCATGCTATTCAAAATATGTGCTAGCAGCTCACTAGAAAAAACAAAACAAAACAATAGGCAATGTTGACATTTGAAATCACCAAAACAAACACGCCCCTACCCCAAAAGGGTCTCGCCCCTATTTTGATAGCTCCGCCCCACACATACGTACACAACCCAGGCAACGATTAGTTCTGTGAAACAAAGCAAAACCAATGTTACACTGTGTCTACACCGGACACGAGCGGCGCGACAAAATACAATGGAACTCATTATAATCAGTGATGCTGTCTACACCAGATATATATATATATATATACATATCTATGGTCTACACTGGATGCGGCGCGGCACGACACGACAAATCCCCGACAGAAAACTGCTGCTGCGTTCTATTCATGACGTATTGACACAAATTTCAAATGATTTTCAACGGTCGCTTTGTCGCGTCCAGTGTACTAGACAGACTTTAGC
>NW_015542402.1:321038-324696 GCF_001515605.1 Sinocyclocheilus anshuiensis | reverse complement strand
CATGAGTAGACACGCCCCTTACTGCTGATTGGCTACAAGTTTGTTCTGGTACTCGGTCCGACTCAGTTTTCTAAAGCGCTTTTGAAAAAATACATACCCCACCTTTAAATGTTTTACAATTCATTAAAAGCTTCTGCAGTCAGTAAAATCACTGGAGCTTAGCCATTTGTAAGCACTGGAGAACCAAAATTTGTGGACATGAATTTTCTTATTAACCTCATTCTACTGTTATGAATTATGAATCTGAGTTAAATTCATTCAATTAATTTTAAATATTTAAATGAGCGATCTAGGTTAGTCAAATGCATTTATTATGCATATATAAATACACAAACATACATGTATATATTTTTTTAATATTTACATGCATATATATATATATAATTTATATTATATATAAATATTTTATATATAAACAATATTTTATATATAAACATATTCATGCATGTGTGTGTGTTTATATACATAATAAATATACATAATACAAACACATATATTATGTAAACGAAAACATTTATTTTGGATGTGATTACTAGCGATTAATCGTTTGGCAGCACTAATAAATAAATCAATTGAAGAAATAACTAGTTCTAGAATTGGACACTGCTAGACTGGGAAACCAGCACATGAGTTGTACAGACTACTGACATGATGATTTTGTGTGAACGCTTCAGACTCCATTCACTGTAACAAGTTTCTCCTTTTGTGTTCTAGGGACAATGACCATTTTTGCACGATCTACTTAGTGTCCAGTACTAGGGAGTTACACTTTTCTTCCAGCTCTTCACACACACACACACACACACACGCACACACTCTTCCTGTAGAGTGAGCTCGGATCTGAAGCACACACAGCAGAGTGAAACCCATCCATCATGAGAGATCTCCTCTGCTATAAGTGGATGAAAATATGAAGCGGCCCATGAGGCCGAGCTGGATGATGTCATCCTCTAAATTTAGACCTCCAGCACAAACAGCAGCCGCAGAGATGCTCCCGCACACACGTCCACATGAAGCTTCCTGCCGCTCTCATGCAGCACACTCGTGCGAGTGGGTTAAACAAGTGCATTTTTCCAAGCTATAATACTGATTCTCAAGCACAGCCACAGAAAACAAGACGTGCACTGCTTGACAGTTTAAGGTCGCTCTGACTTCATTACACAGAAGGAAAGCCGCAGGCCGCCTCTGATACAAGGATATTAAAACGTGCTTGTTCTGTTTCCACTGGCAGATTAGAGCGTTTGTGGAATCTAATCTGCACAGAGACACATGAACATGTAGAGCGGCGCTCCAGCACTGCAGCTGAAAATACCAACTGATGCATCGACAAGTGTTTTATAATTGCACTGAGATTCCATAAACTGGAGTGCTAAAATATTTTAGCGGAAAATACCCTTAAAATGTCTTAGTTTTGAGCAGAAACTGGTTCAAAGCGCTCTCTTGGTTATTAGCATACTGATAAAATGTTTCATGTGCATGTGCAGTGAGGCTGTTCAATGCATGTGGTTCATGAGGAAAGAAACTTGTCACAATTAATGATCATTTATTTGATCAAAAATACAGAAAAAAATCTAATATTTTGAAATATTATTGCAATTTAAAATAACGGTTTTAATATACTTTAAAATATAATTTATTTCTGTGATCCAAAGCTGAATTTCCAGCATCATTACTGCAGTCTTCAGTGCCACATGATCCTTCAGAAATCATTCTAATAAGCTGATTTATTATCAATGTTGGAAACATCTTTGCTGCTTAATATTATTTTGGAATCTGTGATGCTTTTTTTAGGATTCTTTGATGAATAAAGTTTAAAAGAACAACATTTATCCAAAATAGAAATGTTTTTAATAATATAAGGCTTTACTGTTGATACCCTGAATTATATAACATTTCTATATATGCAAAAATAGTAGCTATCTATTCTGCTGTTTGGCTATTTTCTGTTATTTCCGTTATTGCATCACATCTCAAAAGCACCTCTCGAGACCCTCGTGTTCTGCACTGCACTTTTTTAAAACCTGAGTGCTGCGTCTGGCGTTTTTAGACGCAAAGACACGTTCTGTGTAAACGGCCCTTTAGAGAGGCAGGTAAGTCATGATGACACCATAACGCCGGTGGTCAAGGACGTTGGACAGAGGGTCACAGTAGAACAGAGTTACAGGAGCCCTCAACAATGACCTGTACAAGGCCCCAGAATCCCTAGCGATGATGAGCACGAGCATTAGTCATACGAATGATGCAGCCATGACACACTGCACTATCACTGCTACAGTTCAACACTCGCTGCTGTCAGTGTAAAGCTCAAGCCATTTCAACACCAAACACCACATCAGATATAGGCTGCATCTACACTAGCACAAACTCACTTCTGACACAGTTTGGATATTATTGCACACATGTAAACACAAAGATACAATTCTGAGCCACTCGCAGGTGGTTTAAATTCAGATACATATCCGATATCTGGACATCTAACCTATGTCTGAACACACACACTGCCATTCAAAAGTTAGATTTTTAATGCTTTTTAAAGAAGTCTCTTATGCTCAGTAAGGTTGCATTTATTTGATCAAAAATACAGAAAAAACTGTAATATTGTGAAATATTATTGCAATTTAAAATAACAATTTTCTATTTTAATATACTGTAAAATGTAATTTATTGCTATGATCAAAGCTGAATTTTCAGCATCATTACGCCAGTGTCACATGATCCTTCAGAAATCATTCTAATATGCTGATTTATTATCAACGTTGGAAACAGCTGTGCTGCTTATTTCTTTTTTTATTTTTTAGGAACCCGTGATACTTTTTTCAGGATTCTTTGATGAATAAAAAGTTTAAAAGAACAACATTTATTCCAAAAAAAGAAATGTTTTCTAACAATAAACCTTTACTATCATTCACAATCTTTACTATCAAACGCATACTTGCTGAATAAAAGTATTAATTTCTTTCAAAAAAAGAAATAAAAAAATGCACTGACCCCAAACTTTTGAATGGTAGAGTAGATTGTAACAGAAGATTTCTATTTTGAATAAAGTGAACAGACAGGACAAAAAAATACAGTCCTCTACGGTCAAAAGATCCGATTTGTGCATTAAGACTCGCAGTCCGAATACCGACATAATGAACAGGTTTCCCAGCATGCCACTGGTGTTTACACTTTTCAGGAAGTCTTACAGTTGTCTCTGCAGACTTTGAGCTTGTAACTTCAGGAAACACCTTGAGCTCTTCATGAGAAATGGAGTAAGAGACGGTAGAGAAGCGCAGCAGCAGCACGTCAGCATGAACTTCTGATTGCAGAAGTCTGGTGAATCTTCGAAGCTTGACTGTCAGTCGATGGCCCAGACGTCTTGCAGACTGACAGGAAACACAACACCACAAACCTGCATTCTGCTCTTGTTTTCGTTCCCATGTTTCCTTCACACTGCTGATCACTTCACATAACAACTGAGCCTTTAACAACACACACAACCATGTCCTATCTTTTCATTTACTCAATAATACATTCAAAACATGCAGCTCATACATTCAATAGATTGAATATAACTCTTCTGTGATAAATGTGATTTAAAAAATATATATTTTCAGCAGACTCTCATGAACATGTGTCGAGTTCAGCAAGTCATCTGGTGCAGCTCTCCAAAAACTGA
>NW_015542402.1:293744-320801 GCF_001515605.1 Sinocyclocheilus anshuiensis | reverse complement strand
GCTGCAATATAACAAAGAGTGAAAAATTTAAGGGGGTCTGAATACTTTCCGTACCCACTGTATATATTTAAAATATTTTCGAAAATGATGATTAAGATGAACAACATAGTAACTTAATTTCTTCTGTTCTGGGTTGCTTGGTAAGAGACTGAAATTGTAAAACGCACTGTCTCTGTACAATTAATTACATTTGTTTATGAAAGTAAAAATAATAACATGTTTTTAAAAGATTTCCCCCCCTTTTGTTTCTCATTTTTATTTATCTTTTTCTTTAACTGTAACATGGCTGGCAGAGAAGACAATGGAGATGTGGATCTAAGTGCAGGAAATTTAAAGCGGTCATATGATGTTGCTAAAAAGAACATTATTTGACCAGCACGGATCAGCTCTAGGCATGACGAAGCGGATATCGTCCTCTTTTGGAAGACCAAACAAAGTAGTTTCGCTTTCACAACGAAGTACACAGCGTCTTCATGACATGGCAGCGGCGGCAGCAACAATACTACAGCGAGAATAAAAGTTACGCCTTCTTTCTTTGCGTGAACATTTGGGCGGCGTTATGCAAATCTTCCCACATCATGACGTAGACGTGTTAGAACGAGCCATTTTAGGTAGGCGTGGTTGACTCTTACTTAACTTTTATAAAGAATATCTCTTTGGATTTGAGACTCTAGTCTTTGCAACTTTACAGATCTTCTTTATGCACCAAGAGCTTGTAACACTCCAAAGAGAAAGGGAAAATTTAAATCGCATCATATGACCCCTTTAAGGAATGAAACAAAACAGCAAACACAAACACAGGGAGCAGGAGGGACAGGAGCATGACATGAACCATATCATCAAACAACTGACACAAGCACAAGAGAAACACTGGGGCTATATACTGTATCCAGAGCTGAACCAATGAACCAACGAGTGTCCATGGCAACAAACAAAGGAACAGAACAGCAGGGAAACATGAGGTGAACAAAGCAACAATGAAGACACAGAATTACACAACAAGAGTCCATAACCACAGACACAGGAGAAACAGGCAGGGATCGTGACATTACCACTGCAGTGGTCCCGTTTCACTTACTAATGCAAATAAAACAACCGAGCTGCAGGACACTGAGGGGAGCATTTTCAAGAAATAAACCTCATCAGTCACTCAGAGAAAAACTTGATCTTTCTAACAGTGTTTAAAAGACAAACTACTGTACTAGAGGACATGAAGACCACGTCATGCTTTCAAAGAACCACCCTGTGAAGCCAGAAAAAAAAAAAAAAATTGAAATGCAACAGTTCACTGAACCTTTGGACAAAGTTGGTATATGTGTTTTGTTGAGTATAATATTTGATCCATCAGGCTTTCATGGCTCATATAGTCTGATATAGTGAGAATATGAAGGATAAAAACACCTTAATTTTCATTCAGAGGCCCAACCTGAGCAAAAATATGCAATTTGGTACAGATGCTGATATAAATCAATGATATCTTTATGCTTACATAAAATGATATAAATATCAGCAGTCACTCTATATCTCTAATAATATGTCTTAGTAAGATGATAAAAAAATGCTTTTTTGATGATCAAAACATATAATGCAATGCAATCCAATGATGATTGAGAGATGAACAAAAAATAAACGTTCCTCAAAAGCCTGATGATCATATTTGAGACTCACTGATTTTTCTAAAAAAAAAATGATGTCTGGATAATCAAGTAAAGCAAAGCTGCTTCAGTCCAGTAAGTGCTCATCTTGAAATATTACGAACAATATCAAAGTTATTCTTATGTTTAAAATAAAAACCAGTAAAGATTTCACAGCAAAAAGCACAAGCTGAAGGTGGACGTTTGTAGAATTATACTAAAAGTCTCAATCAGACAGAAGGCATGTAGTAGATAGTGAGGTTTAACAGCAATCAAGTTTTGATCGTGCAGATCATTTAGAGGCCTTAGAAACTTGCATCTCAAATATAACTCAGTAGCTTTACAGGGTCAATATTCTTCTTAGGACGTTACGTGTGCTTATGTGCACCAGAACATGACACCGACCGGCCGAGACGAGCATGAAGCACATCCACAGAAGGAACAGAGGCTGAGCACATAGAGAGAAGAACAACACATTCAAGATGACGGTTTCTTACTGTCTGCACGGGAAACTACACAGCCTCTGCTAACAAACTACCAGCAGCAGATAACGGCCGAAAGCCTCGGGTGTCCAACAGATTACTGAGAAGTCTAACTGACAGCTTCTGATGCTATCAGTAGAAGAAACTCCCTTCTTGACTTCACTGACTTCTTGACGTTTAAAATCATTATATTCCCTGCACCAACGTTTGTTGAACTACTCTAACACTAGAAATCTGACTGAAGATCGTGGCGTCTTACCGTGGCCGAGGCGTCGTGGACGTCTACGATCAGCTGCCGCTCTCCTCCGGCGTTCACCTTATGGAAGCGGCGGCGCGAGTGTCCCTGTAGAGCCGCGTCGTCGCTCTCGCTGGCGTTCTCCACCTGTAAAGAGTCGGAGTCAGACACGTCAGCATCCTGGTTGAACATCCAGTTCTTCCAGATCACTGAGAGCCTGTGGAGGCGCAGGAGACTCATGTGGACGGCGTTCACATGCTATACGGGACGAAAGAAAGCGGGTTTGTTGTGTTCGAGAGACGGAGTCGGCTAGCGTAGCGAGGCAGAGCTGCAGTCAGGTCACAGCTTCCTGTAGGAAGCCGTAAATACACCAATATCCTCTGCGAGCAGAAACAGCACGTTTCTAGCGAGCCCTTTGTATAGCGTGCTGTGTGTTTGAAACTGTAAATAGCCAGCGTTCGACTTCACATACTCTAGTAGTGCGTCTGAAGAACATGTTTCAAGTGAATCTGTATGAAGTCTGTTCAGCAGCTGAGGATGCTGGGAGTCAGTGCTGACACATACATATCATATCATGGGCTGTGTGTTGTTTTTAAGATTTAGGGTTTATGAAGGTAAATTTAAGACTTTTTCAAGACCTTTTTAAGATCAAGTAAAGAATGCAAGGGATGCAATAGGTCAATATGGTCTCTAAATGTCAATGTCTAGAGAGCACATAATGAGTTGTATTAATACTTCAAAGTTTGAAAATGCAACTTCCAACAGATTGAGATTTTCACTACATTTTGACAAAAAATATAACTATTATGGAAATAACGTTCATGGAAATAACTGTATCTGATACAGTAAATACAAAAAGTGCTGTTCTTCCTCAGTATTTTTGTCTTGTTTTCTATTGATTATCTCCAAAAGACTTTTAAATCAATATACAATTACTTAAGAAGCAAAAGGACAAAAGTTGTCTTATTGAGAAACTGATTAAAGTGAGGTTGGTTTATGATTAAAACAATAACAAATATCTGACAATGCGCTCAGAGAAATCAACTTAATTTAAAGGGAAAACAAAAGAGAAAAGTTTTCATTACACACTAACAGATAATTGTTTATGTTTTAAGCATAAACTCACTTTATTTTGTTCAATTTCTCAGAAAACAAGACTTCATATGTGACCTGAGCTGGCAAAATGAGTCGGAATGAGCACATTTTCAAAAATTAGTTCTGTTTATTTTCACAATCTTCATTAAAAAAACCTTCAAAATTATGTATGATTTGTTGGAAATGAAGAAAAAATGACTGAGTTACACCCGTTTGAAGTCGCCAGAGTCAGCAAAGGTTCCAAAGCAAAATCACTGAGCAACGTTGCATCTTTTCCTCCACTTCTTTTCTTAATAATAATTACTATATTAATAATCACAATATAGCTATTTTTTATTTCATCTTTGTTATTAAAAATTTGAACAAAGATGCAAATAAACAGTAGAACAAATATAAGAAAGAAACTAATTAAATAGTGCATTACTTTTTTCTAGAGCCCTACCGATATGGGTTTTTTGGGGGCCGATACCGATACCGATATTAGGGAGTAAAAAAAAAAGGCCGATACCGATATATCGGCTGATATTCTTTGTGTATATTATAGTACAGCACCAGTCAAAAGTTTGGGCACTTTCCCATCCGTGTCCAAACTTTTGACTGGTACTATATATAGACTACAGTATATACATATACAGAATATATATACATAAACACGTTTTTTGCAATGATCACTCAAATGTGGTGATCAAACACTTATAATGACGTGACAGAGATACGTAATGGAGGCAGGGCATTTAACAATTTAACAATAAACTTTATTATCCAAAATGAGTCTGACATCAGTGCACTGAACAGTAAAGTAGAAGTTTATTCAACTTTATTTCAATTCAATTCCATTCAACTTTATTCCGTTGAAGTTTATTTCACTTCAGAACATTCATTCACGAATTTGCGCTACTGTCTTCACACACAGACGGAACTTACTAGAGAAGTGTGAAGTGTGACATAATATACCTCTGTAAATAAATACAATATAAATTCACGTCTCGCGCACTTTAATGCCCTTTGAATGTAACGTGTACGTTCCCTTGGAGCTGGAATCATGGCGGAATATCACGTGAAGTCCACTTCGCAGGGCACCTACGGTCGAATAAGACAACGCTTGAATGCTGCTGCCTGAACAAGAGACCTCCTTACTGAAGTGAGGGTGTTGGCTGGTGTCACTATCTCGCGAACGCGCCGGCAGATCTCCACCAAATTTGGGAGATGTTTCATCCATTTTATCTAAAAAGCATTCAAGAAAAGCAAATAGGTTAATCAAACGTAAAAATCACTTTAGTGTATTCATTACAAATAAACTGATTATTAAAATTAATTGTGAATTTTATTAACATTAAATCGTCCTCCTCCCATTTTCACCTCAAAATTATGGGGAAGCTGTGCCTCCCCTGCCTCCCCCAACGAGCCGCCACTGTCAAGAGCAGTGAGTGATTCCCTCTTTTCTTTTATTGTTAGATTAATATTAACCTATATATTAAGACCTACTGTAATGCACGGCTCTAATATAATGTTACACATCAGATGATTTTCCTCAACAAACAAACAAACGAACATCACATTGAACATCAAATTTAAGTGGTTCAGACTCATGTCATCGAGAATTTGCTGTGAATATTCACAAAGCTGGAATGCTGCACTTTACAACTCTACCAAACTTGTGCTGAGGAGAAGCAGCAGTCGTCAAGAAGTGAGCAGAGAAAAATGTACACCTCTCAGAAAACATACAACTAAAGATCATTTTAGATGTTTAATTACTATTTGGAGCAATGAGATCGCTAGACGAGGGCTAATTGACCTTTTGTGAAAACGTCAAATTTGACCAAAATTCATTTTCACTTTTTTGGCCCGTAGCTCAAAATTAGCCCGTGCGCATTCCCACTCATTTTGCCAGCATGGGTCACATATTTTCATTTTGCATCTCAAGTATCTTGATTTAAGGATGTTTAGATATTTGTATTGGAAAACAAGACGAAAATACTGAGGAAGATATTCATTTTTTGTGCACACAATATTTAAGGCCATGACTTTTATAATTTTAAGATGTTTTGCTCTGATTTGAGACCTTTTTAAGACCTGTACGAAAAAATCCTCATTTTAACAGTAAAGACTGTAAAAAATGCTATGGTAAAAAAAAATCTGTTAAAGTCTGTTTTTAATTGAAATAACTTTGTTGATTTGTTTTGTTTTTTCTTCAGTTCAGTTCCCAGCGGTACATCTTAAGTCGGTAAACTAATGTTTATTGCATTATTGTAGTGTTGTGTGCTACCGTGATGGTGTTTTGCATTTGTGTGATTGTGGTGCTTGCCAGTATATTATAAAGGCAAAAAAAAAAAGAAAATTGATTTTAGTATTTTGATATGTAAACACATTATAGTTTATGAAATATGCTTTTTTTTCTTCTTTTTTTCTCGTAAAACTTAAAATGTTGCTACTGTATTTTTTACAGTAAAATTCTGGCAACCACAGCTGCTGTTGTTTTTATCCTAAAATTGCACTGAATTCACTCAACCGTGCTTATGATATAACAACTGACAGCAAACTTCTTCATCTGGTGAATTGGTGTAATTAAAATGTGTGTCAGCTCTGTTCAAACTCTAGTGTACTTCAAGGCCTCATGGGCGCGGGAGACATGAAGAGGTCGGCAGAAACGTTAAGCTGTCTCCTAACATAACTCATTTAGGCCACACTCTACTCCATCACATGCATCCTTTGTGAAGAAAGACAGTCGCGCTGTTCCTCATTTGTAAGTCACTTGGGAAAAAAGCATCTTTTAAATGAATAAATGGAAAAAGCAATCCCAGAATGCATCGCAAGAAAATCCATGCTAGATGGTGGATGAGTCGAGAGAATGTTGATGTTTCTACTGAAACCTATTAACAAAAAATTGACAATTCCGGTCAATATGTGTGTGTGCTGAGGGCGTTTATACTTGTTAAATGATTGTGCCATTATTTTTGTGCGCTTCATGTGAGGAGTGGAATCTGTCAGATCAGTCGCTTATGAGTGTGGATGCTCCCTTAAACAGATGCTGCCTATGAAGCCAGCAGACATGGAGGTGCATGGAGTGAAGAGACAGAGAGAGAGATGGGTTGTCATGTCGGAGCAGAACAGTCATCCATCACGCCTTTAATGTGACACTCAGCTTTAAGCATCCAGGGGACAGACGACAGAAAAGGCACATCTCAGTGTTCAACTCAGGATGAGTGTGTGAGAGAAAGATGGGAGAACTAGCTGTAAAAAAATATATGACAATATTCTTATGATGAAAAAGCAGCAGCAGACGCAGACAGACAGTGAAACGCTACAGTGCTGTTACATAAAACACATCGTCCAATCAAAAGAGTCGCTTAAAACAAATAGGGGTGTAATGTTAGACATATTCTAACAAAGTCATGCACATATGTGTACTGAACTAATGCAGTGCTGTTTTAAACACTGCACATGCAGTGCAGAAATTCAGAGTTTCTCGGATGGCACAGTATCAGTATATCGATATATCTGATGTTATAAAAACACTTTCGAAAATTGAGCTACTGCAGGAAAAGTACACAATCGAAGCTGTCCTAAACATGAGACATACATTCAAGGTCAGAAATTATTGATTTCCAGGGGCATTTTTTACATTTGTAGAGGCAATGTCAAATGCTTACTTCAATCACAATACTATAGACTATAACCAATCAACAAAAGCCATCTTTACACTGCAAAGATGGAATTTGTTTAATGCTACTCATGTACAGTATTATGATGTAAACAGCCTTTAAATTAAAAAACAGGAAGTCAGGAGCTGCCTTGTTTTATTAAACTTATATACTGCACTTGGATCCTCCTCCTTGTTTCTGAAACACTCACCGTTACAATATTGAATCTGTGGGTGTGTTTTTGTTCATTTTTGCCCCAAGACACCATTAATTTCTCACTGCATGCTTTATATCAAGCACTTCAAAGTTTGTTCAGTTGTATTACTTGTGCTATTGCTAATTTGTGTATTTGTTTTACTGACTGTTTTTTTTATTACTGACTGTCTACTTGTCTTTAATAATGTCGGAAGTCTATATTAGTTAGTCTAGTTGTTTTTGCTGTAGTATTTTTGTTAAAAAAATAAGCAAAAGTTCCTTGTGTAAGTGTTCTTTAGGCTGCTGATTTTTGTTTATGGTATTCAGCTGCAACAGAATGCTTTGCAAAAAGACAAAATAATAAAATGTTTGACTTCACGTTTTTATACCTTATTGGAAACAACTTGGAATCATTAAGAATCAGAATCAATAAGCAGAATCGGAATCTGAATCACTAAAATTCAAACGGTACCCAACCCTACACAAAAGCGGAAGCACTTCAAATATAATTTCAATCTAAATCTAGCTAAACGAAGTTCATTTGGAGTTTGTTTTGGTGGTTGAAATCAGCCCGTCAGCGCAATCTTTTCTGGAAATCTTCAATTCTTCACTCAATCGATTAAAGGGATAGTTCACCCAAAAATGAAAATTTGATGTTTATCTGCTTACATCTTGGATGCCCTGGGGGTAAGCAGATAAACATCAAATTTTTGAACTATCGCTTTAAGGTCAGAAAACATGAACACACCGGAGAGCTGAATTGCAGAGCTGGTGTGAACATATCCACAACGAAGAATGCTCGAAGAACAAAAAAAAGAGCATTCATTGTGTGTCCCACATGTTTGGCTATTCTAACTCTAGCTTATTTCTGTCATTGCTATCAGTAGCAGAGGGGGTTGATTGACGAGAAATGTACAATTTTATACCATTAGCCTGATAACATTTAACCACCTCACAAGCACTTCCTCATCTTCACTCTGAATGTGACATAACCGGAGGACCATTTACCTACATTTACCTCTATAAAAACAACAGTGGAAAAATGTCTATCAGCTGCAGTGTTGGGGAAACACAATACAAGTAACGTGAGTTACATAATCAGATTACTTTTTTCACGCATTACTTTTGAATTTACAAGAAAATATCTGAGTTACTCTTTTAAATAAGTAACTTTTACGCTGTTTTCCCATTTATTCACTGACAAATTGAGAGAAATTGTGAGTGCGGTTCAGAGGCACTTCCTTCAGCCTGAGGCTTATTAATTTCACTTTTGGTGTGAAAGGGCCTTTACAGTTGCCAAAAATATACCTTTTGGGCTTTTTGTTATTAAAAATAAATAAGCAAGCCCAGCTCAGGTGACAAAAAGTAACACAAAAGTAACGTAATTACGTAACATAAATGCATTACTTTCCATAAAAAGTAACGAAGTAATGCAATTAGTTACTTTTTATGGAGTAACGTAATACTACGATGCATTACTTTTAAAAGTAACTTTCCCCAACACTGATCACTGAAACTTGGACCTTCATCTACATCCTCAGCAGAGTCAACAGTTGCTTCACTTCAGGACAGCCAATGAGAGAGAAGATGAACCCTGAGCATTCATTTTCAGAGCTCATGTAAGATAAAGCTCATATAATGTCTCATTTCCTGAACGCTGGAGAACGACAGATTCAAGATGATATTATTATCCACACAAACTCTCCAGCGTTCACCAGCTCTTCCCTGTGACTGATTTTGTCACCTTATACCAGGGCTGTCAAACTGCTCCTGGAGGCCTTTGTGAGAAAGACGTACACTTCAGCATACTATTAAAAAGAGCACTTGTTACAGAATCATATTTTATAAGAACATACTCATACTAAATGTAATGTTTTCAGACACTGAACGGCAAGTTATTTACAATTAAATGAAAATGTACTATAGTTTAAATATATATTAAATGCAAATGCATCGATGCATCTTTATATATAATTTTATAATTACTTCTATTGTCTTTGAAATATGGTTAGTGTACAGCTGAATGTACTGACAAAAATTTATGGTAAACTAAAATCTACTTTAATATCATTTCTAATGGAACTTCTATGTAAATATTTAAATTATTAAAATGATTATTTAAAATGCACTTTAAAGTGATTTTTGAATAAATCAAACGGCCGCCACACGCTCGCGTCATGGTACTGTCGTGAACGCGTGTCCACAAGTGATGCAGTAGAGACGAAAATGTGGAATAAAGTCGTTATTTTTGTTTTCTTTGCGCAAAAAAGTATTCTCGTAGCTTCGTAACTTTACAGTTGAACCACTGATGTCACACGGACTACTTTGTCGATCATCTTGGTACTTTTCTGGACCTTGAACGTGGTAGTTACCTTGCTGTCTATGGGAGGGTCAGAGAGCCCTCAGATTTCATCAAAAATATCTTCAATTGTGTTTCGAAGATGAACAAAGGTCTTACGGGTTTCAAACAACACGAGGGTGAGTAATTAATGACAGAATTTTCATTTTTGGGTGAACTAACCCTTTAAGAAAGCATGTTGTGAGTGGACGTCAGCAGACGCCTGGTGTGAGAGGAGATGTGTGTAACGTGCCACTCACCACAATCATCTCGGACGGCTCTAAAGTGATGCATTCACAGCCTCGTCTTCCTCCACGCTGCGTCCCGAAACTGCAGTGACAGAGAAACAGAGAGAGGGAATTAGAGCGTGAACCTCTCTGGATAAATCACACAAACTGACAGATTAAACACATTCATTCACTCCAGAAACACATGGTTGTCAGTATAACAGTTGTTCAATGATGGTAGTCAGACTTTAGACTATTGGCACAAAGTCTGCACTGCAGCTCATTCTGACCAAGAACTGTGCGATTAGACAGGAACATACCAACTGACATTTTCCATACAACAACAAAAAAAATTTTTTCTGGCCAAAATATATTTTTAATATGCTAAATATATGTTGTAAGCAGTGAAGCTCATTTAAATATATTTTTGAAACTGAAAAAAAAAATAATAATAAGTATATGCACTGCTGGATTTAGCGCTGCCGAGTGAAGCGCATCAGTGACAGTTTTGCTTTTTGCTCTGAAAATGGCAGCACATACAGTAGCCTAGATTTATGCTTTCAGTTTGAATCTTATACAGTATTACATACAGTGAGTCGATCTTAAACAGTGATTGTGCATTAACAGCTATCAACCATGTCAGTACTAGGGGTGTGCGATTATGACAAAAAATGATATCTCGGTATTTTCTTGAATTTTGTCTATAACAATAATTAGACAATATTTTGCTGAGCATGCTGGTACTTTGGCAGGGTTAGGACTGCTGTGGACAGCTGACTCCCAAAGCTTTGATATTCTTCATATTCTCTGCGGTGGTTAGTTTGCAGGAGTAACAGAAATTAACTTTTGCAACAAGTTTAAATTGATTTTTACCTTTTATGGGCATTTTTACCTTTATAAGGTCAATTTTTTTCTAACCTGATTAAATGTATGCATCTTTTGTGTCAAATTCTTGAATTTAATCCATAAATTCTAATAGTAAAACACTATAGGGCTGTTACCAGTCAAATTAAATCAGTATCAACAAAATTTGTGTTTGCAATGCAGAGGTGGCACAGAATCTGCATCTGAAGTAGCATTTAGATGCATTTACACACTGTTTAATGCGGGACATGAATGCAGTTAACCTGCAGTTACAAATGCATTACGTTTTGATGTTTTAAAACAAAACATTGAATACTGATATTTGAAATGATTTTGGGAAAAAGATCAATTATACTTTAAATATAAACCTGAAATCGCCAGTAGGTGGGGGCAAAACACTGCATGAGTGAGTCATTGAGTTATTCATTCAACCGATTCGTTCAAACGGCTGATTGATTCATTAACAAAACATTGTCGTGTGATGCTCAGAGATGCAAAACAGTTCTGCTGTGGCTTTGTTTGGAACCACTTTCATTGACAAAATAGAACAGAAACAGGAACTTGTGTCTAAAATGTAAATCAATTCATATTAACTTCTTGTTTATTGAACTGTTTTATAAAATCAGTATCACATTTGCAGTCGTTGCACTCTTCGTGTTATATTAACTACATCAGATGATATAAATACAAAAGACATAAAAGTCATATGGGGGCATTTTCATCCCCTTATCTTGAATTTTGGGGGAATTCTGAATGTGTTTTAACAGACTAAATCACACAGTGAAAGTGTGAACTCTAAATGTGCTCGTTCAGTAGTCTAACCTACATCATGTAGTGTATGCGTGCACTCTCTGGGTGTGTTTTTTGTTTGGTTTTTGCGATATACTAGATTATGTAAAATCACATAGCGTTTAAACAACAATTACAGTATTATTGTAGATAATATATGTGATCCTGGACCACAAAACCAGTCTTAAGTCGCTGGGGTATATTTGTAGCAATAGCCAAAAATACATTGTATGGGTCAAAAATATTGATTTTTCTTTTATGCCAAAAATCATTAGGACATTAAGTAAAGATCATGTTCCATGAAGATATTTTGTAAATTACCTACTGCAAATATATCAAAACTCAATTTTTGATTAGTAGTATGCATGGCTAAGAACTTCATTTGGACAACTTTAAAGATGATTTTCTCAATATTTAGATTTTTTTTTTTGCACTCTCAGATTCCAGATTTTCAAATAGTTGTATCTCGGCCATGACATGACATGGCTCATATGAGATCTTGAACAGCTGGCCGTCTTTAAGTAGTAAATGAAACACTGACGTTCAATGAGGCCAGTGCTTCATTTCACACTGCTAATTTATGTATTCAGCAGACGCTTTTATCCAAAGCAAATTCGGGAAAGAACATTCATAATACAGAATGCCAAGTTTATTAGACAACTAGATTAGGAAGCAAGCTAGAGAAGAGGAAAAAAGCTGTTTTTTTTCCCTTGTCTAATGACGACAAGCAAACGAACACCAAACGAAATGTCTGTGTGCAGGAATGGACACTCAGTTTGTGCTCTCAGATCACGGTGCAGAAGCGTCATTACTGTGTGAGCGAAGCCAGAGAGGGTCAGAGGTCAGGTCTGCTTTGACATCTCTTCACACTCCAGTGAGACTGAACCTTGCTGTCAGACGAAGGGAAGAGCTGTCAGCAGCGTCCCGACTCTCACTGTGAGCTCATGCGCTCCTCTCGGTGGACGAACATAAGTACTGCAGCTCCAGTGCCAGTGTCATCTAATGCAAACTCTCCTGAACCTCCATATCCCGCATTACTGGTGTTTACTAGCTCAGCCTTCACTAGTACTGGAGTTCATTGCAAGCTCCAGACATGAATGATTGTTGTTGAGGAGAGTGTGCTGCCATACTTTACTAGGGCCCTATGATATCAGTTTTATTTATTTAATTAGTTAGTTAGTTTTTTAAAATCAAATTCTGTTTTTCTTACCGTTTAAATTTTTCTGGATTCCATTTTAATGGTTAAATTAAATGGTCGCACTTTATTTTAAGGTCCAATTCTCACTATTAACTCATTATAAACTACAACATTTGCCTCAATAAACTCCTAATTTGCTGCTTATTAATAGTTAGTAAGGTAGTTGTTAGTTTAGGTATGGGGTAGAATTAAGGGATCTAAAATATGCTCATGCAGAATAAAGTATTAATATGTGCTTTATAATTACTAATAAACAGTGATTGTGCTAATAATATACATGCTAAAAAGCAACTAGTTAATAGTGAGAATTAGTCCCTAAACTAAAGTGTTACCAATTAAATTTTAGGAATCAAAAAGCTAATTAATTGAAATAATTAATTTTAACAACAATTTATTAAAAGTTTAAAAATATGACATTTTTAGGGCCCTATGTGTTCTGTTTTTCCCCTAATTCCATTTTATTGTTCCCCAATTCCATGTTTTCCATTGTAATTTTTCTAGATTATGTTTAAACGGTTTAATTAAATGTTAATGTTTAATTAAATGTTAAATGTTGTGCATGTCTAATAAATTGAATTATTACAACATTAACAATTTAATAATTTATAACAATTTGTACAATAATATGGCCCTATGAAAAGGTTTTTTTCTGGATTTATGATTTAATACAAAAATGTATTATCAAAAACTGTGGTAATCAAAATTAGCCATAAAACATTAACTATTTAAATTAGTATTAAAAAGAAGGTTTATTGTTTAAATTAAAACATAGACAAAAAAGTGTGTAATATTCTTAAAATAATGATTTAGTGAACTGTAATATTAACTGTAATAATAATAATAATTATTATTATTATTATTATTATTTCTGTCGTAATTTATTCCAGTTAAACTAAACTTTTAATTTGGTGGGTTGTGGTGAAGATCTTTGAGTTTCAGTGTATTTGATGGCAGTTTTGTGTAAAGCTGCTGAAGTGACTCTCAGAGCAGCTCTGGAGATGAAGTTCATGTGTTCATGTCCTCATATAGCGAGACACAGACAAGTGCCACGTGCGTTTGAGTTTAAGTAAGACAAAACTATGCCACCCGTTCACACAGAGACACGCAGAACATGCAAACTTCAGATTTCAAAAGCAGCCTTTTTGCAGTTTAATATTCACAGACACAAGTCCACGTTGCCATACACTATTCTGTGACATTCTGTGTTATACAGTAAATTAAAAGTTTATGACTGGATTCTGTGATTCCGGACACATTTCATAAGTGATCAGATGCACATACTGGACTATAAAACACGTGAAAAAATCCAACTGAAGGAGAGCAGACGATCAGGAGGGATTCATTTAACACCAGACAGGAAGAAAACACCTTAGTAACACTTTGCCGCAAATTTGAACATTTCAAATTTGGAATTTGAAAAATTAAGTTTTGCTAGAACATCATTTCATATATAAGACACGAGCACATTAACACGAGTGATATAAATACGCCAGAGAGCTGAGCACGCTTAACATCAGTAGAAGTGAGAGTCTGAGCTGAACTTTCTCTTCCTGACACTGATGAGGTAAAAAACATGACAAAGCCGAGTGTCCATGACAACACAGAGTGCTGACACTGAACCCACAAACCACCAGTTAAAACTACACGACACATGAGCACGGCCTCGTCACACAGCACACACAGATCTGAGCTCAGAAGTCACAGAAAAACCGCTGTTACTCACAGTGAGACGAGACCAACGACATGCTCACACAGACTGTGAGACGTATAGCTCACTCACACCTCCACTTTCAGAATGAATCAGGTGCTGCTACAGGAGCCCAGCGTCCTCAGATGAGAGTTGCTTATCCATGACGTGAGGACCAACGGCTTCAACCCGAGAGCGGAAGCAATGCAGTCAAACCGGCTCGAAGCATCCGAATTATTTCCACTCAGATTCTTCTGTCCTGCAGAACAATGTCTTATTTCTGAGAAATCATGATTTTCATGCTCTGAAACTTAAGCAGCATGAATTCTGAAATCCTGAAGGGAAACGGCTCATCAATGAGCAAACTTCCCGGTCTCGGGAAGCGTGTGTGTGTTCCCGTGTGCGTGCGTGCGTGCGTGCGCGCGCCCATGTGTGTGTGTGTGTGAGTGTGTGTGTGAGTGTGTGTGTGTGTGCGCACGTGTGTGTGTGTGCGCGTTTTTGTGACAAATGAGGACATCAATTTGTGTGTGTGTGTGAGTGTGTGTGTGAGTGTGTGTGTGTGTGTGTGTGTGTGTGTGTGTGGGGTCTGATCACAGGAGTGAGGGGTGAGGGCCGCTTCCAGTCTGGATGCGTTCATGACACACACAATTGGAAAACTCTAGCGACATGAGTTCCGCATTCTTCATTGCCACTGACCCCTGCAGAGGTCAGGAAACACACAGGACAAACACACACCCACACACACACTTCCCTTCATGTTTCAGGACAAAACACACCCACAATGAACACAAACACTCCAGCCATGAGGCTTCACATAAGTGAAAAACAAATCAAACGAACAAATCAATCATTTCAGTGCTTTCTCATGATTTAACAACTCTACTTGCGGAATTCAAACATAGATTTTGATACATACCAATCCTGAATAATTGAAACTGTTTCAGTGCTCATTTTGTGCAGTATTGATACACTGATACCAGCTGCGCTTTCTCGCTCTCTCTTCTCTCTGACAGCAGTGAGTATTTTAATAAGTATATAGTCCGTTGCAAGTCTATAAGTATATAGACTCGCAGCTTGTTCACTGCATGTGCTGTGAGTTTAATATGCATTTGAGAACGCAGCTTGAGCCAGTTATAGTTTTTCACATTTATATAATTTCCAATATTTTTGGACAGATGATTACAGCTTTTTATGCTTTCATGCATTTTACACAGATTTGTAATGAGAAGCATTTGTAAACCTATTAAAGGTCTTCCTGCAGCTGCCAGCTAAAATAAAAGTTTGAGGGTTTAACTCTCTCAAGTGAAAAAATTAAGACATAAATATTGTAATTTTATTAAAGTAAAATCATTTGTAGAGCAAAAATAATTAATTTACTTATCATAAAACATTTGTTTTTGTTTTACAGAGCAGCTGTGTTACAATAGTAGTATATTTCTATATTAGAAATAATAATAATAATAATAACAATAACAATAATGTCTGCTTGTAACTTGCTAAGCTGGGTATTTTGCAATTGTGAAGCAATGTGAAGAATAAAAGTTCAAAAAGGCACACTTACACTTTTGCAAAAACATTTTGAATAGTGATGCATCGAAATTAAAATTCTGGGCCGAAACGGAAACCAAAAATTCAGGATGCACTTGACTGAAAACGGAAAGCTAAAATTATTTATATTTAATAATCAATGAATTATTCAAAAGATAAACTCAAACTATTCAACAAAACAAAATCTCCAGTTTGTTGTTGAAATATAAAAAGATGAAATATAAACGGTGGCTGAAATAAAACCTTGTTTTCATGATTAAACAATAGTTAGCCTACTAGTGTACAGCTGTAGTTGGCTGTGCCTTCTGAATATATTACTAGTTAACATGATTTTCTAAACAATCAGGAAGTCTGGTGCTGGAATGAGTAAAGAGAAACGAGAGGCATGCTGAGGAAGTGACGCTCCTGCTGTTTGAGCCTCATCATTGGCTGACACACATTATGCCTATGACATCATCACTTCACCATGCAGTCAGACACGTTTCATCTGTCAGCTCACACACGTGTGGAAGAGCGAGGTGAGGTACATACCAGCATCGCGCCAGATACATGTGCTCCTTGACCAGCACTGAGCCCGAGAGCAGGACGAACCAGCACGTGGAGATGCTGTCAGCACTGGAACACAAACACAGGACACGACACAGGTCACCAAAACCCTCCACATGAGCCCAGTCACACATCAGGACGTCTGCTGCGCTGGTATTTTAGTATCAATGATTTACTCTTAAGGCCGGGACACACCAAGCACACTTCAAAGAACTAGCGGCGACGAAAGTCGATGGTGTTTGTTGGCTGCGTCTGGACCAAAAAGCTGCACTTGAACACACGGCACAGACTGAAATCTAACACTTGCATTCTGCGTCTGTGTTTAAGGAGTTACTGTCTATCAGAGATGGGCACTTGAGTTAGTGACTCGGACTCGAGTCGCATTTTGACAGACTTCACATTCGACCTGAAAAGACTTCAGACTTGACTCGACTCAACACGAAGGACTCGTGAATATTTTAAACACAACTCGAGTCTTTTATCCTTAACTACTGATATCATAAAGAAAGAACTTGGAATTTACGTTTATGCTTTTACTATATCTGCGTATTTCCATGTTGATGTAGATAGGACTCTTATCATAGTATTTGATGACGTATTGCGCGTACATTGCGAAATGTCAGAAGGATGTGAAACATGGCGGGAGCCACCGCTCTCACATTTGGTTATATTAGTGTGTCAGAATCAGGAACTTCATGAAGATCGGCTAGATGCAGTGAATGTGGGAAAACAATTAAAGAATTAAAGACAGCATCAAATCTTAGAACATATCACATCTTAAAACGCATCCAAGTTTAGTAACATTAACTCACATGTCCTGCGGTGTGTCCTCAGGGTAAACATTTGAATTTGAGTATGTTAAATTTAGGCGAAAATACCAAAAAACGCCCTGAGCTTAAGTGGTTAAAAACATAAAAATCTAGCTTTAAACCGAGCACGACGTTTTCTCAATCTTTCCGTAATTTACAAAGATACAGTAATTTGGATTGACTGTATGTACAGGTAGAGGAAGACAAGTTAAGCTAGAATCCTAATAGTATCCCTGGAACATATTTTGTCTTTAAAATACAACCTTGTAAATAGGATTTTTAAGGATGAGAATTTATTTGCAACAATTAATGAAATGACTCCAGACTCGAGACTTGACTCGGACTTCAGATGAAACACTTGTGGACATGTCTGCTGTCTATATCAGCAGATATCAATAGTCTATATTTGTCATTCAAAAGGAGAAACTGAAACAAGGATATACGAGATATACGCTGATATACGAAATGTAAACAAAGCAGTGTTGCTTACCATTTTGAATATCAGTTATGTTGATAACTTTCTTCATATTAAGCAGCTCAGAACTGCCTTCTGTCTGTGCTGTCTTGACTTACTCGCTCGTTTTCATCACTTTCACTTTAATTCTCAGGAACTGACTCGTTCACTAAACTGAACATCCAATCAGAGCTCTCCCTCTCACCGACGGACCCGACGCCGATTCAACATGCTGTATTTGGTGTAAAAAAAACAGCCTGACAGATGCTCACCGACGACCCGACGCTGGCCGATGGCCGACTGTTTGCTTGGTGTGGCCCGGTCTTTATAGTTTTGTTAATATCTTGAATTCATTTTTTTTTTTTTTTTACATTTTTTGTTTTCACTTTAATTTTAGTTACCGTTTTAGTAATTTTGTTGGGTTTTTGTCATTTTTATTTTATCAATTTTTTTAAATATGTCAACTTTTTTTACGTTTTATTAAAAGTTATTTTAGTACTTCAAAATAAACAAAACAAAATGATAAATGTTGCCTTGGCAACTAGCTGAAATTATATATATACTGTATATATATATATATATATTTACCGACCACAAATTTTTGAACTGTAGTCTAAAAACTATGTACCACATGTGCTGTGCTGCTGATTAACCACTCATCCCTCAGTGTCTATAAATGAACAGGAAACATATTTACAATAAAGACACTAATGAAATCTTGCAAGCAAGAATGTGGAATGTGGAGCTCATAGTTTAGCATTTATATTTTTTTTTTTTTTTTTTTTTTTCAGTTAATTTTTATTTATTTTTAAAGTAATAACATTTTTTTATGGTTTCAGTTTCAGTTAAAGACAATAAACCTGGATTCAGCTGCTATCTATCAGTATGTGCTTTCAACACTACTAACATGCAGAGATGTACTTACTAGAAGAGAACATGGTTGGCCTCATAGCGCTCGAACCTGGCTGTCATGCACATGGACCTGTAACAGAGAGAGGTTTGAGAGGAAGACGGAAGCTGTGATGAGGATGTCTGGGAGTGTTTGATCTGCTCTCCCATTCAGAACAACTGAACTCACGTCCTGCTGTGAATGAACCCCATAATTAGCTTAAAAAGTGAATGCACATTAACATTTGGTGTCATTAAGTTATTTTTATTTTTCAAAGAAATTAATACTTTTATTCATCAAGGATGCATTCAATCAAAATTGACAGCACAGACATTTATAAGGATTCAAAAGATTTCTATTTCAAATAAATGCTGTTCTTTTGAACTTTATATGTATCAAATAATCATGAAAAATAAAATGCATCAAGGTTTCCACAAAAATATGCAGCAGCATAACTGTTTTCAACATTGATAATAAATCAGCATATTAGAATGATTTCTGAAGATCATGTTACACTGAAGACTGGAGTAATGATGCTGAAAATACAGCTTTGATCACAGCAATAAATTACATTTTACAATATATTCACTTAGAAAACAGTTATTGGAAATTGTAATAATATTTCATAAGAATTAGCCGGTATTAAACACCCCCTTACAAAAACTAATTTTGGTCTGTCCCACCTCAGAGACATAACATTTTCAGCTGCATTTAACTAGGAAAATCAATATAATAATTTCATTATTTATACATAATTGCAGTTGCAGTGATTTTCAAGTCATGTTTTTAATTATTATTGTTACACATTCTGGAGTCATGTTTTTCTTTTTCTTAGTTTATGATATTAATTTTTAGCAGGTGGTGTTAAATTGTATTTAAACACATTTTGCCTACATTTTAGGTTGCAACAATTGCAAACATAAATGAATATAAAATTAATATAAAATAAAGAGCTAGTAACACTTTAGTTTAGTGACCAATTTTCACTATTAACTAGTTGCTTATTAGCATATATTACCAACATATTGGCTGTTTATTAGTAATTATAAAGCACATATTAATGTCTTATTCTGCATGATCATATTTTAGATCCCTTAATCCTACTCCATACCTAAACTAACAACTGCCTCACTAACTATTAATAAGCAGCAGATTAGGAGTTTATTGAGGCAAATGTCATAGCTAATAGCTAGTTAACAGTAAAAATTGGTCCCCAAACTAAAGTGTGACCATATAATATTTAGTTTGCCGTCCTAAGGTTGAAGGACATCCTTTTCAGAAGGTTCAGCACCATTTGATGCCATGTGTGTTTGCTGTCTGTTACTGATCACGGGAGGCCGTGATGTTGAGGTCAGACTCACCTGAGCTGATGTTCTCTGAGGTGACACAGCACATCCATGTGGTACAGATGAGTGTAGATGGTGTTCAAGTCCTAAACAAGACAAACACACACACATCAGTGAGCCACACCTGACGCTCTCTTAGCTCTGCATCAGCATTGTGATTGGCTGATCGGATTGACACTATTCATTTTTAAAGTGCCTCTAAACCAAGTAACATGCTGAAGCAAAAATGATGGTGCATTTTACAGTGTAATATTGCAGGGTGAAATACTAACATTAAATTCAAATCAGTTATGAATAATTCTGATGAATATCAAAGATCACTGTGAACAGCACGAGATCACACACAGCAGTGATACACTGAATAAGAGAAATATATCTATTACAAGCTATTACAAGTGAGAAATCATTAGTATCGATGATTAGCTTCATGTCTTGGTGTTTTATTGTAAAGCAAACCACTGATTATTACGCAACAGCATGAAGATATGGCGCAGTTATTAAAGGTCAAACTGTTATTGGTGTAGGCAGTGTTGTGCATTAGCGACAGATACTCACAATCTTTTCAAAAACAAACTAATGTTGAAATACAACTAAATCAATCATATCAGGTTCAGTGTTGGGGAAAGTTACTTTTAAAAGTAATGCATTACAATATTGTGTTAACTTCGGCCCGCCCCCCCAACGGCACCCCCCGCCCCCTTGGAGGTCCAGTTAATTTTATTTAATTATATTTTCTCTATAGCGCCAGATCACAACAGAAGTCATTTAAAGTTACCTTTCCTATAGAACAGGTATATACCTTGTTCTTTTATTAAGCAAACTAAATAGCCCTATGTTTTTTATCTTATTTACACAACGGCATATCATTTCGGTCTCTACGTTACGGTCGCGCTCTCTGCATCACCCACAGCGGAGTTCCGCGCGCACACACACACACACACACACACACACACAAGTGAGCCCACTCCCACTAGTATTTGTAAATATTAAGCCGCAAAACGATTCATATTTAAATATGAATTCTGCGTGTCTCTGTGTTAATGAATGACGCAGACGAGCGGTTTTGTTTACCACTTCGACTGAAACGCTCGTGACGCTTGCTGCTACTACTACTACTAAAATTATTAAAACCTTATTTTTAAGGAATAAGCATTCAATATTTCTTCAGTGTTTTAATTGTAATATTAAATGTCCTTTATTTTCCAAAAAATAACATTTGTTTCATTTTTATTACTTAAAAGATAGATTAAATTAATGTTTTATGCCTCAAAACAAAATGTAAATACACAATAATATTTGTTAAACTTTTAATATATTGATGTTAAATTGTTTAAGTTTCATGATTTTAATTAATTAGACATGCTTAATGTTCAGTGGGTTTCACAACCAGTGACTCATCTACATCGTGAATGGGCTGAGGGTGAGGACATTTTCAGCACATTTTCATATTTGGGTGAACTATTCCTTTAAATACCTGTATAATCAAAATGATGTTTAGTTTGATTACTTCTTCTATATTTGCTTTTATATATATCTGGTCCTGTGAGTTATCTGTGTATATATACACACACAGAATAGCAGAATGATAGTAAAGCTCAAGTTGCACTTGAACTTAGAGAGAGAGAGAGAGAGAGAGAGAGAGAGAGAGAGAGAGAGAGATTAGAGAGATTTGTAATTTGTAAATTATATCTGAAACATGTTGAAACGTGAAAACATTGTTCGCTACTGAATGAACTGATTAAAGGAATGTACTAAATTAAAAGAAGATCATACAGTTGTGTTTTGGTGCTTAAACCAAATGTTGTAATTACATGTTATAATCCTGTTTTTGAATAACAATGGTTATGCATGATTAGAAAGAAAATATGCACAACTAAAGAAAGCATGAGACCAGGTTTTAAAAGAATGACTGGCGTTACAAGTGTGATCAGTTGGGAGTTTTCAAAAAGTACCACTTAATTGTGAAAAGAATGCCAACACGAATTGCAAAAGCTGTAATTTTGCTGCTGTTACTTTACTATGTGATCAGATGCACCAGTTTTGTCTGCTGGACCATAGGTCAAAAATCCCACATATGCACACTGAAAGCAGAAGTTGGACCAGTAAGAAAGCAACACCCTGTGACAGCACATTCAGCAGCATGAATGTAGCTGGATCAGAAGAATAATGAGTGAAAAAAGCGACGACGCTGCAGACGGAAGAAAAGTGCCGTGTGGCATGGAAAGTCAAGAGGGCAGGATCTGTGCCACGCTAAACCAAAGGGAAAACACAAACCTTCCCACTGTCATGGTGAAGATGGAAAGTTACACAATCTCTCTTCATCTGCAGACATAACGGTGAAACCAACGACTCATGATACACAAATCTCTTATTCTGTTTCAGTCACGTGACTTTTCCTGCTCATCCGTCATATTTATGACCATCAGTATGGCAATATCTATAAGCATATATGTGATCTGTCTAGAGAAATGTGAGATCCAGCGAGAAGCACTTAAATTCAGCAAAGAACACACATGTCCCTGTGATTTAGTTTAATGCCAGATGAAGCAGCGCTGATGATCTCAACAGCACTGACAAACACGAGAAACACCATATTCATGATTGTGCCATGAACGATCCGTACAATTTATCATGGATTTACTGTAGAAGCACTAACTGCACCATGGTATTGAGGCAGAAATGTGTGATATTCATACAGAATTTTATTAATGTAGACGTGTTAAATGTAGTAACTGAGTAATGGTTGTTAATGAGCCATAGCATTTGTGCATTTGTATTTATACTAAATGTATTCAGGCGATTGTTTTCCATACAAACACCACAGAAAACGTATAGTTAGATTTTACTATGGTAGTGAGGTGCTGTGTGTGGTTTTACCTCTGGTTAACATGATCTAATTGTGTGGTACTATAGATGACCAATGGTTTATTTTAATAAAAGATTCCTAACTCAAACAGTCAGAACATTTAAATTTTACTCTATAAATATGAGGTTGTTACAATTTTTACTAAGGATGCTCCTAAATAAACCTGCTGCTGTCTGTCATTAATGTTTATTTATACATTGAAGACTAACCTGTGTTATTTTAAAGTTAAACCGATTATTCCGTTTCTGTGGTATTTCTGTACCTGAATATTACTGTTATACCTACCTGAAAAACTTAAAAGCACAGTTCATTTTAGTTGTATCTTGTTATTGTTTTTGTTTGTGCCATTGCTTGTCATTAATCTATTCTTATTTGATTACTGACTGTTTACATGTCTTTCTTAGTTAAAATAAATTCAATTCAGAGTTTGAAATCAAAGTATCTTCCTCACAATATAAATATGAATCAACAACATTATAAATTGTAAAACACAAATACACTGGGTGACGAAACATTTAGGTTGGATGATTGTAGTTAAAAAATATGTCTAAAAAAATACCCGAACTCCCTTCTCAAATAAAAAAAAAAATCCTCCCTATAAGAGCCACCTAAATGTGGAATTCCCCCCATTTTCCAAAACGAAATTCAGGCCCTGATTTAGTACTCTGTTAAAACAATAGTTACATTACATTACATATATTACATAATTACTGTAAAAATTTTACAAAAATATAAAAATACAACAAAGGCAACATCTATAGTATTACTTTATCTGAAAAAAGGTTAACGGTGATCCGAGAGCTTACATATCAGTTATATAAAGCTTGAAGCATCAGAATCGGGATCAGGATCGGGATCACCATGATAAGAAATCGGTACTCGGTATCGGCTGCAAAAATCCTGATCAGAGCATCCCTAATTTTTACAGATATCACTGTTTTTGTTAATGAACATAAATGTACATCTGCATCGTGCCATCAAAGTCAGGGAACACAAACCTGTTCTCTTTCATCATCTCGTGTTCGAGATCCACCTATGGGAAGGGCATCCGTACCTGACCTCTGCAGAAGCATCCAATTGCACCAAGTCTGGCTAGACAGACAGAAGCGCGCAGCCAATGCCAGGTAAGGCCCCACCCCCTTACCTGAGAGCATATAAGGCCTGCACGTGACGCTATTCTCCAGTTGTCATTCGCTTCTCGCGATCTCTGCACTTCACAGCTCAGGTTGGATTTATCACTGCTCACTTTTCGTGTCTTCAGGAGGACATATCGTCAAGATCAGCCTCCGCCAGACGTGACAGTCTTTTATTCAGCCCAGAAAAAAGCTGTTTTTGCATCCTGAGCCGCCCACGCTCTGTGATTATTTTCACCTGCTCCCCTTTTCCACGGCTGCCCGCCACTGATTTTACTCAGTTTTTCGCCGGCATGTCGCTCTCCAAACCTACTTCTCTCGGGGGCTGCACATCACGGGCCTGCCCGGCCGCGTGCGGCGCGCTGATCGCCGCTAAGGATCCGCACCCCTTCTGCGTGGTCTGCTTGGGCCTCAAGCATGCTGAAGAGGCTTTGGAGAACACGGAAAACTGCAGCCATTGCCTCACGTTGCCTAAAAAGCTCCTTCGGCGCCGTCTCAAAGTTGCCGCGACCCAGTGCGTCGAGCTCGGCCTTTCGGACTCGGATGGGGGACACGGTGATGACGACGCGCTACCGGGGGCCTCCCGGGGCGCAACGTCTCTCAACTGGGCTGACCAGCCCAATCCTGTTTTTCCCGAAGAGGACATCTTCGCGGGTAACCTCCCGTTTGCCGTCGAACCAGCTGGTTCCGGCGACAATGACGATGCGGGCCTTCTCGGGGTCTCGGAGGACGAGGATGCCATCCCGCCCTCTAGCGTTCCCCTGGCTAACGCCCCTGCTTTACCCCAGTCTATCCTCCTGGACGTGTGTGAATGAGCAGCCGCTCGCCTCAACATTGAGTGGCCGGCTCCGCAGAGCGCCACCGACCAGGAAAGGGACATTTACGACGGGAAACTGCTGGGACCGCCTCCCGGCCCGAGGAAACAACTCTTTCCCGTCCTCCCAGCGTGCGCTAAGCACATGAGACACAATTGGGGCGATCCGCTCGATCTTAAACACGGTCTCACGGGCCTCGAGGTGAAGGATATGGGAGCTCAAGGCATGGGTGATTCCCCTGCCATTGAGCCCTCTGTCGCCAGGCACCTTAACCCATCCACGGCGGGCTGCTCGCTCCCCCAAAGCCAGTTTTGCCCAATAAAATGGACCGTTTTTCTGCCTCAATTCACCAGGCCGCTTACAAATCCTCGGCCTTGGCTGTCAGGGCCCTAAACGTTTAATCTCTCCTCTCCGCTTACCAAGCGGAGGTTTTGGACGATTTAGGGCAGCAGCTGGACAAAGGAGCTCCCTCTCCAACCTTGTGGAAGGAGATCGTCACTGTCAATGACCTCGTCCTCCGCAATGCCCGTCAGGCCGTCCAAGCCTGCGGGCGCTCCATGGCGCTTTCTGTGGTGGGAGAGCGCGCCCTCTGGCTTAACCTGTCAGGCCTCCCCGACAGTGAGAAGAGGCGCATCGCGGGTGCTCCGGTTGAGCCCGGCCGGGCTCTCTTTGGTCCCGCCGTCGGATTGATGCAGCAACGTTACGACGACAAGAAGGAGGACGAGGCCTTCAAGTTATGCCTTCCTAGGAAGGCGGTCACACGCCAGGTGCCCCCTGCGCGTTTGCCTAACCCTCCTGTCACGGGACGAAATTTCCATCAGAGCAAGGAAAGGCCCCGCAACAAACCTCAGAGCTCATTCCACGAGGGGCTTAGCCGCCTCTTGGGCCTTGTTCAGGGGAGTGTCGCTGCAGGACATCTGCTCTGCTGCCAGCTGGGCCTCTCCCCATACGTTTGTGCGTTACTACCGACTGGATGTCATCAAAACTTCGGTAGCACATTCTGTTTTAGGAGTGGGGTCTTCATAGCTCCTTGTTACCTTCCTCTCTTCCTTCCCATTTACACATTGTAGTAAAGGAACGAAGGGTGAGTGGGCCGTCGGGCCACGCACATTCATGTCACCAAGCATGCATTTATTTTCCTGCCTGGATGTTTCATATGTGTTGCTGGATTTATTTACATGTGTGGGCCTCATACATGTTTCATGTCCTGCCTGTGCACAGCAGTCATGTGTGTGTGTGTCAGGATTGTCAGGTGCATGATTATGGGACGTGTCAGGCACCGGCCCTTGGGGTGACCGTCCTTCTCTGGTTTACAGAACCTCACTGTAAGTGTATTGGGCAATCGGGGAGCTGTCCATGTCTCTCCCATAGGTGGATCTCGAACACGAGATGATGAAAGAGAACAATAGGTTACTGTCGTAACCCCGGTTCTCTGAAACATCGAGTGGAGAGATCCACCAGCTTTGCCCCGCTTGCCGCACGAGAAGCGAATATACTTACTGGAGAATAGCGTCGCGTGCAGGCCTTATATGCTCTCAGGTAAGGGGGTGGGGCCTTACCTGGCATTGGCTGCACGCTTCTGTCTGTATGAACCTCGCTACTGAGAAATGTCATGTAGCTTTTCAGCTGCGAAACTATTTTACTGATAAATTCACAGGGCAGCGCTGACAAGAAATTTCTGTTCGCGTCTCCGCGTGTCTGCACTGTGTGTGCGTCTGTGAGAGAGACTGGGAGAAAGAAAGCGTGATTTCCGTAGCCTACATAAAAAAGGTGGAAGACATGGAAATAGTTTGTCATTTTTTACCCTATTGTTTGTTATATCTATTTGCTCAATGTCTTGAGCAATGCATAAATCCGGCCCCATTAGACGGCAATCGGAAGTTATTACAAACACTCGATGGTGGTTTAAAGTGAGTTTTGAGTAAAAGCCTTATTGGCTCACTGACGCTGATGAGATTAACCCCTTAGGTATCGAAATTTGGTACCGAACGACAAGACGTTTTTCGATACTCGATGGTATCGAGGCAATTCGGTCGGTGCCTAAAGAGTATCGAACTCGATACCCAGCCCTAGTCATGATTTGAAACAATATCCCCACATTAACTGTCTGGTTTCTACAACTTTCACTCAGGAGAAGAATTCTGCCTTTAAACTAGTGGTCGACCGATATGGGGTTTTTAATGGCCGATGCCGAAATTGAGAAATCAATCTGGGGTGCATTTGCCAAAAGCAACTATGGTCGCAAGTTCCGTCGTTACCAATAGAG